>NW_027185698.1:6553353-6830960 GCF_028583685.1 Petaurus breviceps papuanus
GTGTTGAGTCTTTTCAGTTGTATCGGACTCACTATGATCACAGAAGAATGAAATATTTATAGAAAACAATCCACACAAGAATCATAGGATTGTAGGTTTAGAGTTAGAATGGAGCTTGGAGGCAACTGAGTCCAACTTCCTCATTTTACATATAAACTGAGGCCCAGCCAAGTAAAGTGATTTACTCGGGGTTACTTTGCTAATAAGTGTCTGAGAGGAGATCTAAACCAAGGGTTATTATGACTTCATGTCCTATCCACTACCCCATGCTTCTCAAAAATAATCTGGAGGTAGCTGTGAACATTTAATATTAAAACAACTTAACAGATTTCAGATTTTAGAGTGTCACAGTAGATCAAATACCACTGCTATAACTCATGTTTATACAGTGCTTTAATGTTTATAAAATGCTTTCCCCACAACTCTGTGAAGTAGATTGTATAACTATTATTTCCTTTTGTAAAGTGGGGAAACTGAGCTTCAGAAAGCACAAAACCATTTGCCTATCATTACATGAGTAGTAAAAGATCTGGGACTTCAAATTCAACTCCTCTGATTACAAATCCAACCCTCTTTTTAAAAATGCAAAGAAGGGGGAGGAGCCAAGATGAGAGAGTAAAAACGGGACCTCTGCATGGCTCCTGCACATCTCCAATGCATGTAAAAAAATGATTCTAAACAAATTTTAGAGCTACAGAATGCACAAAGTGACAGAGAGAAGCAAATCTCCCACTGAAGGCAGCCTGGCAGGCCTACAGGAAGGGTCTAATGCACCAAGCTGGTAGCCAAGAGCAGTCCCACATGAAGTGCATGGTTTTGGCCCCAAACAGTGGAAGCTGGAGCAGAGTTCAGGAGAGTGAATCATCAGAAGCTGTGGTGGTTTCCAGACTTCTCAAGCCATAAATGCCAAAGATAAAGGAAAAACTCAGTGTGGAATTCTGTTAAACAGGGAGACAGAAAAGCATGGTCCAGTTCCTGGCCTGCAGATCATAGTGGGACCAAGCAACCATTCAGAGGGTAATCACTCTTGCTTCAACCTGCTTGGAACTGGATTGCGGTGTTGGGCGGTGGTCCTGGGGTGGGTGGCCAGTGTGTCAGAGCTTGTTTGGGCTGTAGAGAGGGATCCCTCCTTATAGCTCTGGCAGCTGCAAAAAACCTAGTCGTTTGGGAAAAGTTTCTCTATTTTGCAAGCAGAGTTCTACTGTGACAAAGAGCTCAAAAGTCAAGTAATTGGCTGGAAATAAGAGCAAACAACTGAAGCACAAACAGACCATAGAATCCTTTTTTTGGGACAAAAAAGTTCAAAGCATGGAATGGGAGGAAAATAGAAAAGACAGAACTCTTGAATCAAATGCTTCCAAGAAAAAAAAAATATGAACTAATTACAGGCCACGGAGGAGCTCAAGAAGGATTTTGAAAATCAAATAAGAAAAGTGGAGGAAAAATTTGAAAGAGAAATGAGAATGATGCAAGAAAATCATGAAAAGTGAGTCAAGAGCCTGCTAAAGGAGCCCCCCCAAAATACTGAAGAAAATAACACCTTAAAAAAAAGACTAACTCAAATGGCAAAAGAGGCTCAAAAAGCCAATGAAGAGCAGAATGCTTTAAAAAGCTGAAATTTCCAGATGGAAGAAGAATTTCAAAAACTCACTGAAGAGAAAAATTCCTTCAAAATTAGATTGGAACAATTGGAAACTAATGACTTTGTGAGAAATCAGGATACTATAAAACATATCCAAACAAATGAAAAAATACATGGCAATGTGAAATATCTCACTGGAAAAACCACTGACCTGGAAAATAGATCCAGGAGAGAGAATTTAAAAATTATTGGACTACCTGAAAGCCATGATAAAAAAAGAGCCTAGACACTGTCTTTCAAGAAATTATCAAGCAAAATTGCCCTGATATTCTAGAACCAGAGGGCACAATAGAAATTGAAAGAATTCACCAATCACCTCTTGAAAAAGATCCCAAAAAGAAAACTCCTAGGAATATTATAGCCAAATTTGAGAGTTCCCAGGTCAAGGAGAAAATATTGCAAACAGTCAGGAAGAAACAATTTGAGTATTGTGGAAACACAATCAGGATAACACAAGACCTAGTAGCTTCAACATTAAGGCATTGAAAGGCTTGGAATATGATATTCCAGAGGTCAAAGGAGCTAGGACTAAAACAAGAATCACCTACCCAGCAAAACTGAGTATAATGTTTCAGGGGAAAATATGGTCATTCAAGGAAATAGAAGATTTTCAAGCATTCTTGATGATAAAACCAGAGCTGAACAGAAAATCTGGCTTTCAACTTCAAGAAACAAGAGAAGCATGATAAAATAAACAGTAAAAAGAAATCATAAGGAACTTATTAAAGTTGAACTATTTACATTCCAATATGGAAAAACAATATTTGTAACTCATAAGACTTTTCTCAGTATGAGGATATTTGAAGGAAATATATATTTATGTATATGTATAAGATTATGTATATTCCTTAATAGCATCATTCAGAAACTGACACAAATTTTTCTGATCTTAGGTCTTTATCAGTTTATTGCTATATTTCCCTTTTTGTTTATATTTCTTATAGATTTGTACAGATTTGAAAGAGAAACATTAATGTCTCCATTAATTATTTGGTTCTTTATCTATGCCATATATATATATATATATATATATATATATATTTTTTTTTTTAAGGAATTAATGAATGGAAAAAAATAAGTTCTCTCTGGGTACCAAGCACTCTGTTAAACACTATAGCTTTAAATCTATAAGTAGAGAGTCCTTTCCCTCTAGGATATTATGTGCTAGATAGGGGAGTGATGAAAAAGAAGGGAACTCATTGGAATGATAGGAAGTGTAGGAGACAATCATATGACACACCCTTTCAACAACTCTACTGTGCTCTGAGCAAGAAGGGAAGGGCAAAGACTAAGGGTGTGAACATAGCAACAAACAGATGGCAATCTCTGTCTTTATTAAAGAAGTATTCTTTTACTTTACATTACTTATTTTTGTACCCTTTTATACTACTCTAAATATTGTTCTGCAGTCTGAGGTGATTTGGCCACCTAGCAGATATTGTGGAATAAATGGGTCTCTTTCAGTAGTCAGCAAAGGTCTGGGATCTAGGGTGCTAGCTCCAAAGTAAGTGGATTAATATCCTTCACAGTCACAAATTAAGATGCTAGGCGCTTTAGGACATAGAAGTTTAATTACTACATAACTTTCTTTGTTGCAGTACTTTTAAACATAATATTTACCTCTCTTGACCTATTTCAGTTTTTAAAAATTGCTTTGCCTGAGAACATGTAATTCCTTTTTATTCAAATTACCTGGTTTATAGCAAATTTCTTTCCTGTCTCTCATTTTCATTCTGTATGTGTCTTGGTTTAGTAGATATTTGTCTTACATGTGAAAAATTGTTAAATTTTGCATTCTTGTCCATCCTTCTGTTTCTATTTGTCTATTCTTTTGTCTATTCACACTTCAGGTACTATATATTACATTTGTGCTTTCCTCATTGTAGCAGCAAGCACCCCAGTGTCCCCAGGGTGCCTGCTCACACAGGTTCTTGGATCTGCTTTGTTAAAGGAAAGCAACTCAAAATGGGTTAACAAGCTTACTTTAATCAGACATATATCGTTTACCTTGTTCAGGAGAAAAGGTCAGCACCCTGAACCTCAAAGTATTCAGGCATAATTATCAAGACAGAAACATCAAGTAGACAGATTTCCAAATTGTCCAACCATTACATCCATACCCAGTCAACATCTGGGTTTCCACATTCTGGGTTTTTCAAAGCCGGGGGACTCTCAACAACGGCTTCCCAGAATTCAGATCAAATCACAGAACACTTCTCAAAGTGAGTCCCAAAACAAAGCTACACATCAGGGCTTATATAGCCTTCTCCTGGCTCAGAGAATGTAACAACCTTATTGACTCACTGGCCAATCAAGAAGTATCTACTGAAAAACAAGCCTCCCTCCCCAGGCTTCTGGTGCACTTTAGCCTAGGGGCAGGGAAGATCTTTAAAATTTACATTCGCATTACACTCATTTATATGTTTTATATTGATTTATATCCCTTTCCCTTTTTAAGTCAGCACATTTCCCTGTTTTGCTTACATTAATTTGTCTAGATCCATATGAGTTACCTTACTATTCACCTGCTCTATCTCAAGACCTTTGAATTTACTTAAATTATTCATTTCTATCTTTGCCTTTTAAATTTTTTATTTTCTCCTCTCTTTTCTTCTTTTCCTTTACTTGCTTCCCCTCCCCAAAGTTTGTGTTTCAAAATTTACCTTCCCCACTACCTCAACCTGAGTTTACGTTACATTTTTGTGTCCTTCTTAAAGAAGTTTGCTTTAACTTTGTCTCTCTTATTTTTGCACCCTTATATACTACTATCAATTATTTTTCTCCTACTTTGGATATATATTCTGTATGTTCCTTTAGAAAAAATTATGTCCCTCTTGAGAGAGAAAATTTATTAAGTATACTCTTTGAGTTCTGTCCTCTATTCTACTGTTACATTAGTCTAATTGTAGTGTTTATTCTATTCTTTAATCGTGGTGCAAGTATGCAGAGAAGGGAGATGGGAGGTAAAGTCCAGTGAAGATGGTCCTTTGTCTTGAATATAGAGTCTTGAAAGGAAGTAGTAGGAAACAGAGATGGAAAGATCAGTGAGAGTTATTGTGGAGATCCTTAAATGTGACCCTAAATTGACATTTTATCCTCTAGGCAATGATGAGCCTCTAAATGTTTTGAAAAGGAAAGTGATATAGTCAGACCTGTGATTTATGAACATTTTGTTGGCAGCTGGGTGGAGAGTGAATTAGCCAAGGGAGAAAATGGAAGCAAATAAAAATTTAGGGGACAATTATAGGTATTTAGGCAAGAGGTGATATGGGCCCACATTTTATGTAGAGAGAATATATAACCCACTTTCTCAAAAGGAGCTATGATCTCATTAATTTAAATGTTCCCTCCAATGATGGAAATCATCACATATCCTTCCATTCCTACCCTTCATAGGCAATGCTTATCCAGTCCTCCCATAAGTCACCATAAGTACTGCCCAAGTCCTCCCAGGGGATCCACCTTCCTCATTTTTTCTTGATACAATAAACACTTCTGTTATCTTTCTGTTTTCCCTTGGTCTTACTTTATGATCAGGCAATCTTCTATTTCTACCATACGTTTCCCAGATGAATTGTGCTGTTTATGTAGTAGATCAGAAATAAAATGCATATCAATTATCTTTTGGTCTCTTGGTAATTAAAGGAGACAATGTATAATAGATTTAAAAAAAAATCCATTCCTGTTATTTGTACCTTGAGCATAGCTATACACAAAGAGAAAGAAATTAAGTAAGATAGCGAGATCTTAGATATCCGAAAATCTCTCTATGTTCTCAGAGTCTATGCATATAAGTTCCTTTAGCTACCTCTTTTCCAGCTCAGTCTTGTAGCTCACCTTTGGGCTGCTGACACTTTTGTCTGATTCAGCAGATGTTCATCTGATTTTTTCCTTCCTATCCTACTACTCCATCTTCCTTCTTTATATTATAACAGCCCAGCTCATTCTTTACCTGTCATATTATGTTATCTTTTGCCCTTTGCTTCTTCTTCCTATCTCAGAATTGCAGTGTCCTAATTGTTCCCTGCCTATCATGCTGTCCTAATTTTTAACAGCTTATTTGACTGTCCCGTTTCTAGGGATCTGCATCCTTTTGTCCTTCATCTGTGCCTTCATTTAAATGTGTACGTGCATGGACAAAATTATTTTGGGATCAAAAATTGGATGTAGGTTGAGACATTTACAAGGGCATGAGGAAAATATAAGGATAGTTTGTAACTCCCCACACACATCCAAATCATATTATTAAAATGAAACATGCATTCTAAGGTAGCAGTGTTTCTGAAGTAAGGTAAGGTATCTTTAGAAATTTTGAGGGCATGAAAGAGAGCTCTGAACTGGGAACAAAAAAAGGTAGACTCTTTAATCATTCTACAAGCCAAGAGACTGCAGTGTCAGAGACGAATTAATTTACTGTGTTTTTCCATTACTTCATAAGGTAATGTTTTGGCCAACTGATTTTAAAAGTTGTGAAGACCACTTTAAAGTGTAAAGGACTTATCCTTTTCCCTTATATTCAAATGGAAATTACCATAACCATTATTTTACAAAATTTCATGACAAATAGAGGTGTATACCTTTTGGCTGTGAATAGAGCATTACGCTTTTTGGTACTAGGGAACTCTCAGTAATGTTAATATATGAAGTTATTAGATTTCAGTGTTTTAAAATTTAGAGCTGTAAGGGATCTTAGAGATAATCTAATACAATCTCATCATTTTACAGATAAGGAAACAGACATTCAAAGCAGGGAACTTATTTATACTAGATCACACAGTGATTTTAATGACTGAGCCAGGACTAGAATTCAAGCCTGACAGTATTCTTGAGAATTAAGCCTTATTTTTCTTTAGTGTTTCTGAGTTCAGAAACTCATTTCTGTGTATAGCTACAGAATCAAAATAACAGCATGGCTAATCTAAGCACTCTTCACTTTTTGTGGAATAAGCTACACAAACATTTAAACTGGTCTGTCAACTCCCATGTACCTCAAGGCACAAAGCAGTTTGTCTTTCTTAAAAAAGTGTAGTAGCAAGCACCCTAGCATACCCAGGATGGCTGCTATCACAGTTTCTTAGATCTGCTTTTCTAATGGAAAACAGCTCAAAATGGGTTAATAATCTCAGTTTAATCAAACATCTATCATTTACCTAGTTCAGGGAGAAATGTCAACATGCTGAACTTCAGAGAATAGAAACAGAAGTTACAACATAAAATAACACAATTAAGCAGACAGGACTTCCAGCTGTCTGACCATTGCATCCATACCTAGTTACCAGAGAGGGAAGCACCAGCATCTGGGTTTTCAAAGCCAGGGGGCACGAAGGCTGCCCAGAGTCTCATCTGTCCAAATCACACAACTCTTCTCAAAGTGAGCCCCAAAGCAAAACCTCACATCAGGGTATATACGGCCTTCTCCTGGGTCAGAAAATGTCACAACCCTCTTGACCTACAGCCCAATCACAAAGTAACAACATATGGGTGGTCCTGAAAAAAAACAAGCCTCCTGCCACAGGCTCCATGTGACCACACTCAGCCTATTAGGGGGCAGAGTATATTTTCAAATCAAGGAAGGTTCTCAGAGTCACTTAAGCGTATCAAGAGGCCAAGGGGCAGGGAAGATCTTCAGATTCCCATTACAGCAGGTCATTCTTCTTCAGCATAAATCTATAACCTAGCTTAGTAGTGGGATAATAGTGGAGATATTATAAGTACTTATTGAGTGAAGAAATGAATGAGTGAATGAATATAAAGTTTCTTTTTGAGGTGGGAGGGGAAAGGAAAGCTTGGAGTTAAATCCAGGAGTATTGGTCCAAGGGTGCCTCTTTCTTACTTTCTTTTACCTTAGTTCACTCATTTGTATCAAATGCTTGTTCAGAATACAATAAAAAGGGGCTGCCAGGTGGCTCAGTGAGTAAGAACGCTGGCCCCAGCATCCAGGAGTACTGGGATCGGTTCTGGCCTCAGATACTTGGCACCCACACAAAATAACTGGTCGTGTAACCTTGAGCAAGTTACTCAACCCCAACTGCTTAAAAAAAAAGAATACAACAAAAATCAGCTTATTTGGAGAAAAAGCCCATCATGAAAGTACAGAGAGAAAATGAGAGGAACTTAACAAAAAGAACAACAACCCCAAAATAACCAAACAAGAAATTCCTGATACCTTGTCAGTTCTCCAGGCAGTGGTGAGTCGAGGTGGGGGAGATGGGATAAATTCACAAGGCATGGTGTGGCAGCAAATTCTTTCTAGATAGATATCACTTCTAAAGTGGGTCACTTAACCAGACAAGGCTCCAGATGTTCATAATTATATCTTATTCAGCCAACAGTATCCTTCCCTTGAAATTGACTAGCCACTGTTATGGCATGTATTTGCTCCTGGGCTTCAAAATTCTATTGGCTTCCCTTTCACGGGATCCTTTATTCTCTTCCAGATGGAAAACAAACAAACAACTACATTTCCCATCTACTTCTTTACTGATAAGGAGCTACAAATAGATGGTATTTCCTCCTTTTTAATGGCTTCTGATAACTACAAGCCTTGCACTTATATAATAATGAACATGTTATTTTTTTTCAATTGTTTTTGTCCTGATATAAATAAACTACTGCTTAGACTAGTCAAAGAGTGTATGGTGTTTTTGAAGTTTAGTTTCAATTAAACTCCTCCTCAGTTTGCTTCTCTAGTGACACCTAATACACCTTTATAAAGGGTGAGATCCATGAGCAATGACAGCATTTCAGATACCATTACAACAAAAGAGGCTGCTTAGAAACTTGCCTGAAAAGAAGATAAAAGAACTGGGAGTGGCAGAAATGTACAACTTTAGCCCAGAGCTGTTCAAGAAAATTTGATTTGCCCTTTTCTATTTAAGTAGCCTACTTAGTGGTAGTAGTTACTGGGTAAGCCCCAGTTCAAAGCTGATGCTCTCTCCTAGTAAAAGACAGCTTTTAACAGGGAGAGCAGCCTGTGCAGCTCCACGAGACCTCATTTGTTGATGCTGAGAACTACTGTTTCTGTTTCAGGAAACTGGCACACACACATACACACAAACACACACACACACTCACCTCACTCATTTTGCTGGCTCTGCAAAACATTTTGCACAGCTGTACTCAAACCCATTAGCTCAACCTTTCAGAAAATTCTCTCACAAAAATTGCTTAGAGGTACATAGGTTGACAGTTGCTGTGTGTTTTGAGAGCTTTACCTGTAGGAAGCCAGTTCAGCATTCTTTTTTCTTAATTGGTCTGTAGAGACTGGTCATTTTATAGAGAGAGGCTCCATACCTCAGAGAGAATGACATCTACCTTAGCCCATAATCAGCTAATTTAAGGAATGGGAATACTACTGACTCCTGGGGACACTTACCTATACTCCACATTGAGACTAGGTTAAGAGGCTACAGAAACATATCAATGAATATAAAATTAAGGGAGAATAGGGAATAGAGAAAAACATAACTTCCAAAGTGGTTGAAATCTATCATTTTAAAATCTAAGAATGTAGTCACCCTTGAGGATATCAACATAGTAGTTTAAAAGAGAACAACTGATTTGATTTCAAAAGTACTGAATTCTAATACTTTATATTTAGTTGTAGTTTTGGGTACTCAAGAGAATCATACCAAATCACCAGATCAATCTTTAAAATCTTTGCTTTTGCTATCATGTGATGCACTTAGAGAGCAGAAAGTTTCCTCAGAGACCACCTAGATACCTATCTAGACATCACCTCATTTAGATGTAAAAGGCAAGCCTACAAGCCACATAGTTGAAGAGCTAATAATATTTGAATCCATGTCTCCATGTTCTTTCAGAGAATCAATGCCTGCAAATTGCACGCCATGTGTTAGTAGGATGTTATTTACATTGGACTGTTCATAGAGATTACAGCTAGCAGACAAGACTGAAATTCTACTATAGCACCATCCAGGCTAGCCCCACAACTTTGTACTCTGAGATTTGCAGGTATTTTCCCCATTGGAGTAACTTCCTAAGTTCATAAGGTATCATATGAGCACCTACTTCTAAAACTATTGTTTAAAAATCCCAAATTGTATGTTTATTCATATTATTGCCATTAGTAGTTAGTATTATTAATATTAATGCTAGTATATTAATTATCTCTTGGCAAAGGCGTTTCCTAAGTTTTCATTCATAGTAAGTACAGTAGCTATAAAACATTCCCCTCCCCCCCATAATCATGGAGCATAGTCTCACACTGATATACTCACCTTCCATGGCAAAACGGGTACAAACTTAGCGTACAATGATAGTAAGGAAATACATGTGGCCAAAACTTACTCTTCTGGTGCTAGCAAACCTGAACATCCTTTCACCCTTAGTAAAGGTCTAAGGAAGTCCCCATTGGGCACAGTAACTCTACTAAGTACATGGCTTTGCTGGGTTTCTAGTGTCTGCTTCTTTATGAATCTTGAATTTTTATTGATTCAATTAGCCCTCTCTTGGTCCTTATCTGTATGTTTTCTTTGTTGCCAGAATTCATGCTACAATAAGCTGCTTCTGGCTTCTCTGAATGGGTCTCCTCTCTTAATTGTGTCTCAAATGCTAATAAACGGACACTATAGCTTTTGGTTAGGATGTTTCCCTCTATTTGAGTAGTTCTACTATAAGTGGTTTGGGTAGGGGTATGGGAGAGAGAGGGAAGAGAAAAAAATGTCTTCCTTGAGAAGCAAATCCAAACTCTGAGAGGTTGTAAAGAAATGCCCATGTGTTAACAACTTGTTACCAAATCAACAACTATTCATCTGAGACTACACCCCATGACAACATCAACTGAGTTTAGTCCCCAGCTCTAAATGGGAATAAAATGAGTTTATTGAAATAACAAATATTAAAAGTTAACAGAGAAAGTGGCCTAAATGGGATACAGGTTATACCTTCATTGATAGCAAAAGATGAAGGATTGATAGAAATCTGCACACCAAATACCCCAATATATATATTTTTTTGGAGGCAGGAAGGCAAGGCAGTTGGTGTTAAGTGACTTGCCCAAGGTCACACAGCTAGTAAGTGTCAAGTGCATGAAGACAGATTTGAATTCAGGCCCTCCTGACTCCAGGACCAGTGCTCTATTCACGGCGCCACCTAGCTGCCTTTCCAGTATATCTTTGCTCACCTTGATGAGACTATTCTCTCCAAAAATGCTGGACACAACCTGTTCTTCTCTGCCCATCCTATGACATTTATGTTATCATCCCTCTAATAAATTCACCATTGGAAGTCTAACCAAGTTTCTGGGACCTGCAATTCTTCAGACATTACACAGATACCAAATGACCATAAAAGTTGTTTATCTGTTATCCTCTGCTCTCATTTATCACCACATCACTCAATAGCCTCTTCATCTCTTTCCTTTTCCCTGGTCTAGTTTCTCTCTTGCTTGGCCTTTATAAATACATCTACTAAATAAGTCCTCATTTTCACTGCATCTTGTTTACACAAGTCATGGTGTTACTGTTTTCTTTTTCCTGAAGGCAAGAGACTAAGCTGTAGACTTGATGGAATAGTGCCCTCTTCCTTCACCTCAGTGGCAGGAGATGCTTGTGTGACAATACATCTCTCTCTTCTTCTCCTGAGGGTGGTTAGAGAACAGGAAGGTTACTATATTATCAGAGGTTCTGTTAGTAGTATACAGTTTCTGGCAAATTCTATAAGGCTAGAAAGACTTTGCATCTGCCATCCAAGGACTAGCTTATCTAAATATGAAGAGGTTTATAACCAGAAATTTAACCAACAATTCTGTAGTGACCGACACTCTGTCTGTCTGTCTGGAAATATATAGGTATACATCTATCTGTACATGCATATGTACAGGTATATACATACATATATGCACATATGTGGTGTGTGGTTGACTCAGTGGTTAAACTCTTTCTTCCTTTAAAGGAAGGGAATAAAATCTGGTGATAAGAATAATCATAATCCCCTTCACTTTAAATCACTAAACTGTGTAGAGTTACCCAGCTCTTGACTGTCCTTCAGTAAAACCTGGAAACATGCTGATTGACTATAACATCATGGGTCTTTATTTTTCAATTGAACTCCTTCATTCTCTTCTCCCACTTTTTTCTCCCCTCTTTCCTTTCATACCCATATTGACTATATTCCCCCAGACATTTTATTTTGCTTAACTATTTATATGCTTTGTTCTGTTTTGTTTTCAAAATATGGTCTGGCTTCACACTGTGGTCTCCTGTTAAAACTCAGCAAAATTAAAGTTAGGAAAAATCCAGAGCAGAAAAAAATGAAAACAACCAAATCCAACTAAATCTTAGTCAACAGCTATGTATTCTTGAGGATTTTCATCAAGATTCTCCAAAGCCTTTCCACCCCTTCCTCTCTTTGGATCGTATAAATGCACAAACACACCTGGTTTTACTTCTTTCCTTTCCTTCCCATCTCAAGTGTCCTGGATCTCAATATCTTCATCATTAAGTAAGTATTAAGGCTCAAACTGTGCATGACTGGCTGTTTGTTATAAAATAAGAACCTATAGTATGCCATAAAATGAGAATCTATAGTATGACATCCTTCACGTTTGAAGATGGCATCATCAACCCATTCTGTTATTTACATGTATTCCCACTACATGTATTCCACTACTGTGGAAATTTTTTACTCTTTTGTTAAAGACAGGAAGAGAACCCAGATCTAACTTCACATACAATATTATCAGAACCTAAATATCTACAGCATACTGTCTCTCAAGATAAATGTCACAGCAACATTGTGGGAAAGTAGCTAATAACCTTTGTCTGAAAACATCAGATGATGGGGACTTTGGAGTGGCTAGGTGGTGCAGTGAATAGAGCACTGGACCTGGAATCAGGAGGACCTGAGGTCAAATCTGGCCTCAGACACAACACAAAAACTAGCCATGTAACCTTGGGCAAGTCACTTAACCCCAACTGCCCTCCAAAAAGCAAAAAATAATAATAACGGGGAGTTCACATCTGCTCTGATTGTTGGGAATTTTTTTCTTTTCCTCAAATTGTCATTTTTACATTGGTGAATAGTTGTGTATGGTATAGGAACAGAGTAATGGCTTGAACCAGTCTACATTGTTGGGCTGGATGCATTACCAATAAGAGGACTTCATGAAGATAATGTATAAACTAAAGCTCAGTATTTCTTGAAATAACAAATTTGTTCATCTCCCAAATATGATTATATATATGTTTCACATATCAGATAGCATAGTTTTATGTTTATAGAAGCCATAAGTCATGTAGAAGACTTTCCTATACACTTGCAAAATATGTCGACTAGGGGTGACTAGGTGGTACAGTGAGTAGAGTACCAATCCTTGGAGTCAGGAGGACCTGAGTTCAAATCTGGCCTCAGACACTTAACACAAAAACTAGCCATTTGACCTTGGGCAAGTCACTTAACCCCAATTGCCCTCCAAAAAGAAAAAAAAATGTCGACCAAATTATATACCTCACTGATATATTTACTTACTCCATATAACTGGTGAGATATAGGTGGTGTGTGTGTGTGTCTGTGTGTGTGTATGAGTACAGAGTATGGTATTGAGACATGGAATTCCAGAGTTTTCAATGAATTAAAATGAATATCTCACAAGAAAAAGGAAATTTGCATAGGAAGTGTGAGCAGCCTGTAATATATATAACGAATGAGGAATTCCAACAACAAAAAAAGAAAGAAAAGAAATAAAATATATCACCAAAGAAATATATGATACGAAGGGAAGATGGGTTAATGACAAGGTGAGTCCCACAGATAAAAACTAGTGAATTAGAGTGTACTGCTATTATCCTCATAAAGTCAGAGATAAGTGAGGAAAACCTCCAAGAATATTGGATGGACTATCTGTTATAACTTATGGAAAGATATTGGTAACATTAACTAGGATGACTGAATAACAAAAGCCATTGGTGTGGACTAATAAGCTGTGATTTGAAGAGGACTCAAGCCTACATAATATCGAGAACCTCTACTAGCTAATGTAAGACTCAGAATGAGGTGGAAAGCCATGGACTACATAAATATGCAAATTGGTTGATTCATGTACTCACCTGAATGCCTACACCAGAGGGGAGAAGAAATCTACCTTTCCTCACTCTTACAAGAATTCTTTTTTTTTTCTTTTTTAGCTTTCATTTTACATTTCCCAAGATTTTGAGTTACAAATTTTCTCCCCATTTTCCCCTACCCACCACCCCAAAACAGTGATCCCACTGAATATCCCCTCCCCCAATCTGCTCTCTCCCATATCTTCCCCCATCCCCACTCTAACTTTCCAGTAAGGCACAGTGGATCTCTATGCCCCTCTATCTTACTTCCCAGTTACATGTAAAATAATTATATATAAATATTTGATTTTAAAACTTTGAATTAAAGATTCTTTCCCTTCCTCCTCACTGGGAAGATAAGCAATTCAATATAGGTTGTACATGCGTAGCTATGCAAAACCTTTCCATAGTGGATAATTTCCCACCATCCTATCTGTAATGGAAATGCAGATTTAAAGATCTTCCCTGCCCCTAGGCTAACGTGCACCTGGAGCCTGGGGTGGGAGGCTTGTTTTTCAGTAGATACTTTTTGATTGGCCAGTGGGTCAATAAGGTTGTTACATTCTCTGAGCCAGGAGAAGGCTATATAAGCCCTGATGTGTAGCTTTGTTTTGGGGACTCACTTTGAGAAGTGTTCTGTGATTTGATCTGAATTCTGGGAAGCCGTTGTTGAGAGTCCCCTGGCTTTGAAAAACCCAGAATGTGGAAACCCAGATGTTGACTGGGTATTGATGTAATGGTTGGACAGTTTGGAAATCTGTCTACTTGATGTTTCTGTCTTGATAATTATGCCTGTATACTTTGAGGTTCAGGGTGCTGACCTTTTCTCCTGAACAAGGTAAACGATATATGTCTGACTGATTAAAGTAAGCTTGTTAACCCATTTTGAGTTTCTTTCCTTCAACAAAGCAGATACAAGAACCTGTGGTAGCTGCAAACCCTGAGGACGTTTGGGGTGCTTGCTGCTACAGAAAATGTGATAGTAATGGCAATTAAAGATTCCCCTGTATTGGCTTGGTTTTCAAACTGATTGTGTTAAAACCCAGAGCTTGTTAATCCCACCTGTGGGATGGACTTGTTGATGTGAAAAGAAAGTCCTGAACTGGGAGGAGCTAGTGACGTAGATTTGGAGAGACAAGAGAGAGGTGGAAGATCTTTTTGGAAGCAGCACCTTGTGGAGAGAGAGAGACTAAGAGAATTGCTGGTGGCCGCTTTGAATTGCCCTGGACTTTTGAGACCTGCCCCCCTGAGCTGCCAAGGACTAAGGAGACATGGCTGTTTTGCTGGTACTTTGTCTGTCTGTTTTGATGTTGTTTTGCCATATTTGTCCACTGGTGAAAGACAGTCCTTTTGTTGAAGAAGTCCTGGAACCTGGCTGTTCGCTAAGAAGCCCTGAGACTGTCCTGCAGACAGAGAGTGAATACTGTCCACTGGTGAGGGACAGTACTGTTGTTGCAGGGGTCTGGAGACTGTCCTGCAGACAGAATGAATACTGTCCACTGGTGAAGGACAGTGCTGTTGTTGCAGGGGTCTGGAGACTGTCCTGCAGACAGAGTGAATACTGTCCACTGGTGAAGGACAGTGCTGTTGTTGCAGGGGTCTGGGAACCTTTCTGTTGGTTCAGAAGCCCTGAAGAAGGATTTTCTGGTTGTATGTTTACAGAAATCCTGGGAGAGGGTTTTGCTGATGTGTTCAGGGGTTCTAGGACTGTTCTACAGACAGAGGATGAATTCATGAAGGGACTGGCAATGTATCTTATGGCCTTGCTAAGCCTTGTCTCCCCAGGAACTAAGATTGCTGAGAACTTGCCTCATGTCAAGATGAAGAAAAGATCTCCATTTAGGTATTAAGTGCTGTGTTTAAACTTGATGTAACTCTGGAGTAGATTCAATTGTGATCCAGGGGTGGGGAACTTTTGACCTTATGTTTGGAAACTAATCTCCATTTGAGAAGAGGGGCTTTGTGGTGGATTAAATTAAGGTATAGCCTAGGGGTGGAGAAGTATTCAGAACAGAGACTTTGTAATTGATTGAATGATTGGAAGGTCCTGGGGTGGGGTAGTGCTTGGAGATTATTTAATCATGCTTAGTAAATGCTGTATTTTGAATGATGTCATGTTTTGATCTTCTCTGTTCTGGGTTTGTTACTGAATAAAATGGAGAGCACCTATGCTGGTATTCTGAACCTTGGGAAGTTGCCTTTCTTTTGGCATTTCATTACACTATCCCAACCCCCACTTGTTCTATTCTCTACTTTGATCCTATCCCTTTTCAAAAGTGGGTGCTTCCAACTTCCTTCCCCCCCTGTATAACCTCCCTTCCATTTTCCCCTCTCTTATCCCTTTCTCCTCTACTCTCCTGTATTGTGAGATACCATTTTTGGTTGGTATGTCATTCCCTCCCTAAGCCAAATTCAATGAGAATATGGTTGACTCATTCCCTTTTGCTTTCCTGTTCTTCCTCTCCATTGTAAGTTTTCTCTTGCCTCGTCTATATAAGATAATTTACCCCATTTGGTCTCTCCCCAGATCCTCTCACTATATTCCTCTCTCACCTCTCAATTTTACCTTTTAAGTATCATCCCTTCATATTCAATTCGTCCTGTGCCCTCTGTCTATGTAACGTGTACACATATATACACACACTCACATATGTATTCATATGCCCATATAGATACCTATATAGACATGTATATTTATACATGTGTATATATGTATATACACACATGTTTCTATTCTCTTCAACTATTCTCATACTGAGAAAAGTTTTATAAGTCACAGTTATTGTTTTTTCCATGTAGGAATATAAGTAGTTCAACTTCGAAAAGTTCCTTATGATTTCTTTTCCCTGCTTACCTTCTCATGGATCTCTTGTTTTTTATACCTGAATGTCAATTTTTCCATTCAACTCTGGTTTTTTCATCAAGGATGCTTGAAAGTCCGCTATTCCACTGAATGAGCATATTTTCTTCTGAAACGTGATATTCAGTTTTGTTGGGTAGGTGATTCTTGGCTTTGATCATAGCTCCTTTGACCTCCAGAATATCATATTCCAAGCCCTTCGATCCCTCAGTGTAGAAGCTGCCAGATCCTGTGTTATCTTGATTGTGTTTCCACAATATTCAAATTGTTTCTTCCTGGCTGTTTGTAATATTTTCTCCCTGATCTGGGAACTCTGGGACCTGGCTATAATATTCCTAGGAGTTTTCTTTTTGGGATCTTTTTTTCAGGAGATGATTGATAGATTCTTTCAACCTCTATTTTTCCCTCTGGTTCTAAAATATCAGGGCAATTTTCCTTGAGAATTTCTTGCAGGATGATTTCTAAGTTCTTTTTTTGATCATGGCTTTCAGGTAGTCCAATCATTTTTAAATTATCTCTCCTGGATCTATTTTCCAGGTCAGTGGTTTTTCCAATGAGATATTTCACATTACCTTCTCTTTTTTCATTTTTTTGGATTTATTTAATAGTATCTTGATTTCTCATAAAGTCACTAGCTTCCATTTGCTCCAATCTAATTCTGAAGGAATAATTCTCGTCAGTGAGCTTTTGAGATTCTTTTTTCATCTGGCAAATTCGTTTTTTTAAGGCATTCTTCTCCTCATTGCTTTTTTGAGCCTCTTCTGCCATCTGAGTTAGTCTATTTTTTAGGGTGTTATTTTCTTCAGTCAGGTTGTTGACTCACATTCCATAATTTTCTTGCATTGTTTTCATTTCTCTTCCCAATTTTTCCTCCACTTCTCTTATTTGGTTTTCAAAATCCTTTTTATGCTCCTCTATGGCCTCTAACCACCTTGTAGTTTTCTTGGAAGCTTCTAGTGCAGGAGTTCTGACTTTACTGTCTTCCTCTTGTTCCATGCTTTCATCCTTTTTGTCCCCAAAATAGGAGTTTAATGTAGTATTTCTCTGTTTGCTTTGCTTCTTTGCTTGCTCTTTTTGCCACTCAATTCCTTGACTTTTGAGCTTTTTGCCACAGTAGGACTGTGCTACCAGAAAGGGCAGCTTTATCCCAAATTCTGGGGTTTTCACAGCTGCCAGAGCTATTAGTTGGGTGCCCTCTCTGAAGCCTCCACATGTTCTGGTAGACTGTTCATGCACCCCAGGACCCCCATCCAGGACAGTGATCCAGATCTAAGTAGGTTAAAGCAAGAGTGATTAGCTCTCAGACTGGTCGTTTGGTCCCCCTACTATCTGCAGACCAGGAGCTCTGAAACAGCCAGTGGCAGCAGTTGCCCAGCAGTGGAGCCTCAGCTGCTTTTTTTCCGGGGGGCAAAGGCCAGATTGCACTACTAAATTCCCTCCTCCTGCAAAATCTATACTGACCTCTCACTTTTTCTTTGGAAATTTATTTATCTTTGGATTGATAATTCTGGAAACCTCCACAGCTGCTGGTGATCTGAAGTCCCTCCAGATAGTGACTGGTCAGGCGTCCCTGAGGCTAAAACCTCCAGCTCAAGTGTGGCGGGGCTCGACTCACAGAGAGCTGTGCTGTTCCCTTCCTGCCATAATGCTGTGCTGTCTTCAGCAGGAGGTTATCTTCTCTGTGTTATTTTGTGTGTTCTGTAGCTCCAAAGTTTGTCTAGAGTCACTTTTTTTTTTACATGAATTGGAGGAGGTGGAAGCCAGAGCCCCCTGGAAGACCTGTTTCTACTCCACCATCTTGACTCCTCCCCCCTGTTACAAGAATTCTTGAATGTTCTAGACATGAAAATCAGGACAGAGTTTCTTCAGAGATCTGCCCCCCCCTTCTTCTCCCCTTTTCTGTCCCTGCTTGCATACACACACACACACACACACACATGCATGCATATGCACACAAACTGGGGGAAGAAGGATTGCTGTTTTCTACTTAATCTTGTGTATACTCCAAAAGATACCTCAAGTAAAAATGACTTGTCAAGTAGTCATTTCTAGCACCTTGTAATGCAAGTCTGAACCCTGATCATCTGATTAACTCAACAGGCTAACATACCTGTTTTCAAACCTTAGATGGTGTTTTAATCTACAAGAAAATGTCTTTGCACTGGGGTGGTGATAACTGGTGAACTAAAGGAGCAGCAGCATCGCCTACTTTATTGACAGTGAGTAACATAGGAGACAGAGAAAATAGTATTAAGGCATTTACTTAAGTAGTGAACACAGATATAGCAAAGGTATTGAAAGTAATTAAACTAGATATCACCATAGTTTTAAATTAACTGAATTCATGTGGACTTACTGAGCACCTAATGTGTATTTAGTAAAGTGTTGTTCTTTCCTTTAAATAGTGTTATTTTTTAAGGAAACAAAGTGGAGAAATAAGCTGGCCCAAGCATTGCTAAAAGAAAGCCCCTTGCTGGAGAACATTTTGGATCCCATTCCTGTGGATGGATCGTTGTGAACAAAAGATTTGAATAAATGGTTTTCTAATCTTTTCTAACTTTGAAGAGTCTTGGAAATGAATAAAATTATTTTTACCAAACTTTATTGAGTAGAATAGAAACAGAGTTCAATATTTTCATATATGTTTAATAAAATAGAAACAAAGATATACATTATGTAAGAAGAGGAAAAACTAAGTTTTTGCCTATTGAAGAAGAATATTGTCAGTGTTACATAAAGTGCCTGGAGGTCTGTTTCATCTCAGAGCAGTTCTATGAAGTATTAGCTGTTCAAGTCTTTCTTTTAAGAAAGAAATTGATTATTTATTTTTAATATTCTTTTCTTATTAAATTTTGAGTTCCAAATTCTCTCCTTCCTTACCTATCCTGCTCCCACTGAGAAGGCAAGAAAAATGATGTCAATTAAACATGTGAAGTGATGCAAAATATTTCTATATTAGCCATATCATGAAAAAGTTCCAAAAAGTGAGAAAATCATACTTCAGTTTGCAGTCAGAGTTCATCAGTTTTCTCTCTGGATGTGGATAGGATTTTTTTTTAAATCATGAGTTCCTTGGAATGAATTGTCTTGGATCATTGTATTGACAAGAATAGCCAAGTCTTTTACAGTCGGTCATCATTACAGTATTACTGTTACTGTGTACAATGTTCTACCAGTTTTTCTCCCCTCACTTTGCATAAGTTCAAAAATATTTTGCCTGAAACCACCAACCTCATCATTTCTTATAGCAAAAAAATACTTCATCATAATCATATGGCACAACTTGTTTAGCCATTCCCCAATTGATGAGCATCCCCTCAATTTCCAATTCTTTGCTACCCCAAAAAGAATTGCTATAAATGTTTTGTACCTATAGGTCCTTTTCTTTTTCCTTTGATTTCTTTTAGATACAGACCTAGTAGTGATATTGCTAGGTCAAAGATTATATGCGCACTTTTATACCCCTTTTGAAACTAGTTCCAAATTGTTCTCCTGCATGTTCAGATCAGTTTGCAACTAAACCAAGAGTTTATTATTACATCTATTTTCCCTCATCCCCTCCAACATGTTTTATTTCTTCTAAGTGTGAGGTGGTGCCTCAGAGTTATTTTAATTTACATTTCTCTAATCTATAGTGATTTATTTTTATATGGATATATATAGATTTAAATTTTTTTAAACTACCTTTTTATATCCTTTAACCATTTATCAATTTGGGAATGGCACTTATTTTTATAAATTTGACTCAGTTTCCTATATATTTGACAAATGAACACTTACCAGAGAATGTGTGTGTATTTATATAAATATATGTATACAAACATATGCGTGTGTGTATAAATATATGTATGTATGTATGTATGTATATACATATACCAGAATAGTCAAGTCTTTTACAGTTAGTCATGATTACAATATTACTGTTACTGTACACTGTGATCTACCAGATACACAGATGGCACATTTTAAAGTAAAATGTCATTTTTTTGATTATCTGTTTTAATTTACTCTACTTTTGCTTTGTCTAGGATCAATGATGCTGCCCCTACTTTTTTTTTCTCAAACATTAGCTGAATGAAGTATAATGGATTTTGATATATTGCTTTATAGAAGCCATAAGGCATTTAAAAGATTTTCTTTTTTTTTTTTTTAAAGCAGTTGAAGTTAAATAACTTGCCCAAGGTTACATTGCCAGTTTTTTTTGTGTAGGTGTTAAGTATCTGAGGCCGGAACCAATCCCGGGTCCTCCTGACTCCAGGGCTTGCACTGTTACTCACTGCACCACCTAGCTGCCCCCTAAAAGATTTTCTTTCTTATACCCAGGCAATATGTGGATAAAGCTATATACCTCATTGGTACGTTTACTGACTCCATATAACTGATGAGATGTGTGTGTGTGTGTGTGTGTGTGTGTGTGTGTGTGTGTGTGTATGAGTGCAGAGTATGGTATTGAGCCATGGAATTCCAAAGTTTTCAATGAATTAAAATGAATATCTCACAAGAAAAAAGGAGATTTGTATGGGAAGTGTGAACAGTCTGCAATATATAACTAGCAAGGAATTCCAAAAAATATGTCTCTTATAAACAAAGTATTGTTGGATTCTGGTTTTCAATCCATTATGCTACCTTCTTCCATTTTATGGGTGAGTTCATTCCATTCACATTCACAGTTATGATTACTGTGTATTTCCCTTCATCCCTTTTCCTTCTGTTTTTAAAGTCTATTTTCCAAGTCAAGTGTTTTGCTGATTATATCTTTCACATTTTCTTCTATTTTTCATTCTTTTGCATTTATTTTACTGTTTCTTGATTTGACATAGAGTAATTAATTTCCACTTTTAACTCCTCTAGGTTTTCATGTTGGGTATGTGACCAATAACCATTTCTCTTTAAGACTTTGTTTGTATCTGTTTTCACATGACTGTTTTCTGAGTATATGTCTTGGTCTTCACTGCTTTCATAGTGGATATTTATGGTTATTTTTCCCCCTCATTTTCCAGCCTTGACTTTTAGCTTTCTGTTAAAGTTAGGCTTTGCTCACTTGGTGATGGGGAAACTCTGTCCCAAGCCTCTGGCTTTTTCATGCTGCTGTTTGGAGAACTAATTATGATATTAGAAAATTTTTGGTGCTTCCAAGGTGGTTTGCTCTTGGGAGAGGTGTGGTCACTGTTTTTCTTGTCTGTGCTCTGGGCTTTACCCAGGAAGGGTCTGTGTTTCCATTCAACCACAAAAGTTAGTATTCCTCTTGGCTCTGGCACTGTGACAAGGGCCCTTGCTCTCTTGTAGTCACATTTACTAGTGTTCCTCTGCATCCTGGAACTGCAACCCAAAACTTCTCCTGGGCAATATAGTTGCCAATCAGCATCAGATGTGCCCAGTGTGAGCAAAGAATTCCTCATAATCTCTTTCTGACCAGTTGTCTGATTCCACATCTGTTTCTGTGCTGAGAGCTCCAGAAGCTACAGCTACTCCTGCTGCTCCCAAGAACCTTTGAAATTCCACCAATGGTGCTGCTGATATGCTCTGACCTGGCTCCTATCCTGGTATCACACAGCTCTCATGATGAACTCCTAAACTGTCTGAGTCTACAATAGTGTATCCCTTGAGATTTCGTTGGCTCTGCTGCTCCAAAATTTGACTTGAGGCATTATTTTAGTTGTTTGGAGGGGAATGTTGGGAGAATCCCGATGGGTTGTTGCTTGTACTCCACCATCTTGGCTCTGCAGAAAGGTATATTTCAGTCTTTTATTTGCACATACTGGATTGTTTCTGTCCTTCACTAGTGTGATAATTCTATTTGAATCATAAGAGGTGATGTGACAGAAATTGTTGAGGGCTGCTTTATGCAATATTAAATCACATTTTATTTATAATGTAATGACATCATATATTAAAGAAATATTATATATAATATAACTGCATGTTCTATAATACATTTTAATATAGTATACTAATACATATTATAATTATATATTATGTGTACTCTCAAATTGTTTAAAATCTATTTAAGAGTTAAGAGATAAATAATTGCATAGATATTTAAAGAGTCAACTAGTTGTTGAAGTGTATATAGAAAGAGCCTTCGAAGCAGAAAGGTGTGAATTGAAATCCTGACTCATGTTTATTTTCTATATGACCCAAAATAATTTATTTAACCACTTTCAGCTTTAGTTTCTTTATATGTAAAATGGGAATAATAATAATAACACCTGATTCACAGGATTATTGTGTGGTTCAAAAGAGGTAAAATAACAAAAACAAATTTGCAAAACTAAACTTTTATGGCAATGCAAATGACTGTTGCTTCTATTAGAGATACCACAAGAACTATACCAAAGGACATGAGTGGAAGTGCTGAATAATAGGAGATTTGCAGGCTATATTACTATGGTTATGGGACAAATCTAGATTAGCAGTGTCAAACTAGTGACCTGGGCCACAAGGAGCCAGAACCAGGTTAAAATGGAGGATGTTTAGCAAAGTAAATAAAAATTCAAAAAAGATAGGCTAATTTGTAGTTTTATAAGTCAATATGCAGCCTGTAGTAGATACCTTTCTGTTTGAGTTGGACAACAGTGGTCTAGATGACCATATTGATCTCTGTTCCTAGGGATATTTTCTAGGCAGGAGATGATATAGACTTGAACTAGGATAGTGATCTTGGGAATAGAAGAGTGGATATGAAGAATTCACAGGATTTGGTGACTGATTTGGTTTTGAAGAACTAAGAATATAAGAGATTAAGGAAAGAATTGTTATAAACAAATTGAGCCAAAAATAAAATAAAACTTAATGTTATCTTGAACAGTTAAACCTTGTATGCCTAAAGGAGTGATCTGCCCAGAAAGAATTTCATTACAGCTGGTGAATTTTTCCCTTCTGTGCTTCCTCCCTCTTATTGAAGCATTCCCTCTCTCACTCGAAAGAACGGTTCCATAAACACAATTTAATAAGGCATTACCCATCAGCCACTAAGGCTAAGCTGTACCTTGTCTGATAGAATCAAATGAGCATGATTTATTATAATAGTGTGAATTTCCACTGAAGAAGTATACAGTTCAAGGTCCTAAAAATAATCTAAACCAATCTTTAAAAACATGTTTCAACTAAAAAAGGAAAAGTAATATGGTAGAATGTTAGATTAAGAATAAGGAAAATATGGGTTCAAATCATGCCTCTGAAATTTACTGGCTATATTTCCCTGGCCAAGTTACTTAGCATTTATGTTCTTCAGGCAACTCCCTATGACTTAGCCACTTGAACAGTCTCCCCTGGCAAGAAAACTCTTTCCCACATAATGCTAATAACCCTACTATAGAAGACCAAAAACCAAAATGTCTGCCCTAAGAGACATACATGGTATCCTTTGAGATAACAGTACAGTATCAATGGGAATCACCTTTTGTTCAACGTTGGGGCAGCTGCGTGCGTCTCATTGGGTAAAGGAATGAACCACTTAGTGCTTCATTAGTCATAACAAAAGTCTCCTTTCGTGCCCTTCCAATTCATAGAATCATATTGGAAAAATAGGAGAGAATCAAGGAAAGTGTTAAGAATACACAGAATGATAAGAAAATTAAGTTTTCTCATATTACAGATGAACAAACTGAATTAATTTCTAAGTGTAACTAGTTAGTAGGAAAGATAGAGCTAGAACTCAGGTCTCCTGACTCCCATTTTGTACCCTTTTCTCTTTCACTCTCTTCTACATTTACTTGGGTGTATTTTTGTCAACCACCTCCTCACACCAATGAAAAGTTCTCCCTTTACCCAGATGATTTAATCAGTATAGACAGACAATCTAAAAATCTCAAGTTAAAAAAAAGAAAAGAAAAGCCTTTTCTTCCATAAAATTCTTTATTATTATTTTCCCCCATAAAATTTTTTATTATTATTTTCCCCACTTGAATCATATCTGTATAATTGCCTCTGCTCATGGTTTGATTTTGCTGTCACCAAAACATGATGATCATGGAATGTGATGGAAATAGATTATATTGACAAGCAGATTTTGACATTCACAGTGTGTTGTGAGGATATGAGGTTATTGAATGAGGCTATTATAGAAACCAATAAACACATTCAGGCCCAGCCTATTTGGTGTGCTGTTTCCTTCCCTGCAAAATGGCTATTTCTGGAAACTCCTGCCTTTGAGGCGGTACAAAGCAGTTCTCTTCATTGATTGAAAAAATTAAAGACATATTAAGACAAACTGAAACACAAATATGGTCTTTCAGGCCTATCAAAAGAACCTAATGATGAGATTTCTTCAGGGCTCATACTGTCTTAGGATTGTATATCTAACACACATATGTACACACACACACACACTTTTTAAAAATTGCATTTGCTGCTTTCAGAAATTGAGATCATTTTTTTTCCTAAAGGAATGTAAGTAAAGTAAGTATTAGTAAAACATTGAGCTATCTTCAAACCTAAAATGAACAAAGAAATAATACCTTAGTAGGAACAAAAAAAGAATTAATTCCATTTTATGAATACAGACAATTATGGCTAATTCCATTGCTTTTCACTCTGTATGAAACTAAAATGCCTCATTACTAGTGGTTATTAGATGGAAGTTGCTGTGCCTGAAAAAACCTGCTATAAAGCTAAGTGAACCATCCTTGTTAATCTAGTGCCATATCTAATTCAAAATATTTAACTCAGTTGCACTGGTTAGGAATTATTATTGTAATTCTTCATGTGCCTTGGAATTTTATGTGACAATGGATGCAATATATCTGCATACAAAATTATGTCCTCATGATATATTTTCAAGCATGTAATTGTCTTTTTTTTTATTAAGCAGATAATGGCTATGGTGTCAATTCAAAGGTGTAAGTACAGTCATTCTACAATCATGTAATTTCAGATCTGGAAGCAAACTTAAAAGGTTAGTTAGTCAAAGTCCCTCATATGACAAAAGTGGAAATTGAGGTTCAGGATTTGCTTTCCTGGCATAGAGAGGACCAGGATTTAGATTTCCAGAAAGAAGGTTTCCTTCCTGTCCTTTCTATTTCACTATTTTATCTTCAACTCAACAATTATTTCTAAAGTACCTATTATGTTCCAGGACTTTTGTTAGCTTCAATGTTTGCATACACAAAATGAATTTAGGGAGCTTACATTCTCTGTGGGAAGGGAAAGCTACAATAATAATTGAGGTGGGTTGGGGAATTGGGAAAGCATGGGGCACCTAAGAAAAATATTGAACATAACTAGTGATTCCAAGATGCTGAGGTAAAAATAAATGACATTTCAGGTAAATGGGATAATCTACAAAAGGCATAGATGAAATCAGGCAATGGAATGTCCCTTATAAGGAACAGCAAGTATGCCAGTTAATACAGAGGAAATGATATTTATAAAACAATATTTGAGTGTCCTATAAAAAGGTTTTAAAATGTAAAGATGTTGGCAGAACAATTTCTGATCCCCATTTAGTTGTATATCACTTCACCAAAGAAAGCTTTATACTATGAGTTTGTAGCTAAGTTGACCATTGCTTTTCTAGGGTGAGGTGTTAGAATAACTGGATTTTAGAGCTAACTAGTACTTTGGATAGCTAGTTGAAATGTGTCATTTTATAAGTTGAAGAACTATAATGATTCAGCTTCTTAAGACTTGTATAATGAGGACTAGTTTCTTTTTTAAAAACCATCATTAGCTGACCATCAACTTTTATATTATCCTTCAGGTAAGGATTCACAAAACCATCTTTGAGAGTTGAAATGGAAATGGGCAGGTAGAGGTTGAGTGACTTGACCAAGGTCATACAGTATCTATGGAAGGATTTGAACTCAGATCTTTATGACTCTTGGCTCCAGTGCTCTATCCACTGCCTCTGATATAATGTATACATATTGGTTTTAGTTTTGAATGTGTTTGTCTGCTATCTAGTCTAGAATATAGGAATAAGACTTCTAGTATATCTGATGAGCAAGCCTACATTCTTGAAACTCATTCTTCCCTTGATTTTCATGATCAAAAATCATTCTGATTTTCCTTCATTATAATTAAATTAAATATTTCAACTATTTAACCAGCCACTTTATAAAGGCCACTATGCTAACACACTTGAAATAGCAACAGCAAGAAATCCCACAGTATTTTCTGAACCTTCAAGGAGCTTAAAGTGTAATGGGGACTGAACTTGAAATCAGAGAGCCTAATTTCAAATACTTGATTTGCCCCCCTTGGTCAGGTTACTTAACATCTGTATGCCCCAGCTCCCTCATTTTTAAAATGAGAGAATTAGATTGTTAAGGTCCTTTCCATATCTAATTCCATGACTCTACAAAGGTCCTGATGGGGAGTTTATAACCTGTCAAATAAATATGATTAGAGGAACAGTAAAATAAAAGTTACTCTTATTTCTCTTTTATTGTCTTCATTTCATCTTCTTATCCTCTTAAAGTGAAAGTAGCTCCTTGGTTTCTGTTCTCCTTTTCTACTACTAGTCTTCAGGGATGATATCCGTTACTATGGCTTTAACAATGAACTCTAAAAGTATGACTCCCAAAAAAGATATCTGCAAGTGTCACCTGTCTCTACTGTTTCCACATTATATCTCTAATTGAATGATGAACATCTCCACTTTGTTTTAGAAGGGCAGTATTTTCAGTGAATCACATAATGTCAATGGATGATTATGAATGCTAAGACTGTGAAATCATCTATAATATATACAAATGCTTTGTTAACAATTTTTGAGATGGTAATTAATTTGTGGGAGGTAGCATCCTCAGAAATGTAACAGCAGCCATTTATGTTAAAAGATTTCTGATTTTGTCCCTTTTTATTCGTGAAATGAGATAAATTAGAATGCTCTATCATTACTGTCTTACAATAGTTGAGTGTATTAGCATTTATTTTACAGAACTATTATGTAGAAAATAGAGATGGGGACCTGACAATTTGTCAGTTGACTTTCTTTACTTTTTTTTACAGAAGAAACTGAGGATAATGAGCAATTTATGAAAATAGAATCACAGTCCATTACGAGAAATAGTTTTTTTCTTTCTTTCTGTAAATGTTTCTCATTCTGTTGTTATTCAGAGGCCATGTTCATACATCACTAGCAAACTTAGATGATCCCAGATAGTCTTCACTGGTCAAATGAAATAAAACACTGTCAAATCATCATTTTAGTCTGTGCTGTATAAATGCACCATAAGTAGAAATAAAAACACATTTTCTCTCTTTATCTTCTTCCACAAATTATTTTTTTTTCACTG
This sequence comes from Petaurus breviceps papuanus, assembly GCF_028583685.1. NCBI lineage: Eukaryota > Metazoa > Chordata > Mammalia > Diprotodontia > Petauridae > Petaurus > Petaurus breviceps. Next base: position 6,581,161 of record NW_027185698.1, read on the forward strand.
CCATAATCATCATCAAGGGAAACATAACAAATGAAAATTCTATATACTATGTTAAAGATGTGCCCTTTAAGTGTGACTTTTAGTTGTTGGAGAGATACTAGTGTATACTGGGAAGATAGCCCTGCAAATCCATTTTAGTCACAAAAGCCAAAGTCGAAGAACCAGAAAGCCAAAGGTGTCACTTATAATGAACCTTCAATTTTCTCATCCTAGATGATTATCCTACAGGGTGGTTTTAAAGAGAGCACCATATTTGTGTGAGTTATTATATATTTTATGGCCTTGAACTTTGATTTCATTTATGAGGGGGCATTATCAATAGGGCAGTTCCTTCCACCAGTGAAAATTAGCAAATCATTTATAGCTTCCAATCCTTCAGAGTGGTCTTAAATAGTGTGAGAGGTAGGTGACTAGTCCATGTTTGAACAGCTCCTAGGTGTCAAAGACAGTGCCTGCTTAACAAATGTTTATTGAATTGAATCTTACCTCTAAGACTGGCCCTCTGCTACACCTTATCAGTTCTCATTGCTATTATTATCATTATTACACATTTGCAATAATTATACTTAGACTGTTATGAGTACAGTACTTTGTAATTTATAAAATGGATTACAGAGGTTGATTGTATCATCTCTTCATATATATTTACATGTATATTTATTTCAATGATATGTTTAAGCTTTGAACACTAGAATAATTAAACCCTAAATTGTTTCTATATTTCATTCTATTAAAGAGAAGTAAATCTTAATTGTGTATGATTCTTACTTGCTCTGTTGGAATGTGTGTTTCTTTGGTCATAGCACTGTATGATTTTCTTAGTAATCATTATCTTGGAGATACAGAACATCCCCCTAGTCCCTTCTTCCAAAGTCCAGTTTTTTCTTCAGAAGGAAATTACTGATAATGAGATGGTACTGAGTCTTCTTATCCTGGTCAAACCTTAACCCAAACCTGAATTGATTTAATCAAAGGTATGAAATCTCCATGTTCTGCTCAGGCCTGGTTGCAGACAAATTCTTTTGTCTTGATAGCCGAAGGCTGGGAGTCATCTGGTATGGTTGGGAGGTGGTCTGATAGAAGAGGGATTTCCTCTTTCTGGAGGTAAATCAATGTTGGGGTGATAGCCCCAGTTGAAAGGATATATAACCTGGGCATCCCAATCCACAAATCAATCTCAGTTCTAGACTGGCTCCCTTAGGGGGTTCTCACATGCATGCCTCCAGCTTGACAGAAATAAAAACACGACTTGGACAACCTAATTCCATTTGTCATTCTTAGATCAGATTCTGGCAGGTTGACAACAGATTTACCAGTACGTTGAAAAAGAAATATAAGCAAAGATCATATAAGCAGCTTTGGTCATGGCAGCTAAATTAAGCTAAATATTACTATGATATATTAAGTCATTTATCACAACAATGGTTTTCCCAGAATCCCACTTGTTTGTTAATTCCCACTATTTCATATTTGAAAGGCTGATGACATTTTTTTTGCTACTTTCTATATTTCATTGGCTAGTTTATGTCACTCAGACCCATTTTTGTGAGTTTATCATTTTCTACCATTTGTTTGGAAATACTGTATTTCACTACCATCAATCAACAAATAGCCTTCCCTCTCAAGGGCATTGCCTGATAAATGTGCCTCGCAGCTCTATGGTATCATGAAGATCTTGACAATGTAAAAATGTGGGTAAGTGGAGATTTGATCATAGCTCATTTTGCCGGAAATTCTTAAGTCAGATGTCATTAGATATAATAGGACAAATAGTTTTAAAATGTAAATTGTGAAAGAGTTAAACTACAAGAGACAGCATGGCATAATAGCAAAGGTGCCAGTCTTGAATCTGACAAGATTTGGTTTCTAGTCATCTCTCTGCCTCATTCTAGGTCCAATCATGGGTATTCTCTCAGTGTCCCCATGCAAATCTTTAAAACTATAAGTAAGAGACAGCTGCTGATCTGTCTAGGTGGAGAGAATTGCTTCATCAGGAGTGCTTTTCACATTGAAATCACAGGTCTGGGATATTCACCCCAAAGAAGCTAAACTACATGGATTGAAATAATTGCTTATTAAAAAGAACTATCTTGAATTAGGAAATTATGTGACATTCACAAATAATTTCAGTTAACCTGATATCTCCTCAACTGCTTTATGGTCATAGAAAAGACCTATCATTTGTTTTAGTGTAATCCTTCAGAGATATCCCTATAGGCTATTAATTTCAATATCTGAATGGAGTATTAAGGAATGATATAAATATAAAAGGAGAATCAATAGGGGAAAATACTTAAACCAGGACAATTTACCCACTCTGTCATAAATGACATACAAATCAATAGAAAATATTTATTGTACAGTTTCTGAAATCTTACACTAAGACTCAACATATGTAGTAGAGAACATGGTATCTTTATCTCCAAATATATTCCCCTTTTGAACTTTTCTTTTATGGTCATTCATCCTACATACCCAATCTTTTGAAGTATTATTATTTCTGCCTTTCCATCCACTCTTGCATAAGTTCTTCTTTCTCTTTTCAGACAACTATTACTCTGATGCAAGCCCTCACCCCTCATGCACAAACTGTTGGAGTAGACTTCTGGTTGGTCTCCTGCCTCAAATCATCACTCATACCAGTCCATTGTCCACTCATCTGCAAAAATGGTTTTCCTTAAGTGTAGGTCTGAATATAACACCCCCCTAGCACCACCAGCATGCCCACACACATCCATTCATTAAACCAGTAGTGGTTGTGTTACTTCCAGGATCCAACCTAATACCCTCTTATTGGCATTCACAGTCTGACCCATTTATTATCTTTCCAGTCTTCTTACACTTTGCTGTCCTTTGTGTACTTGGTCATGTAGTAACATTGATCTACTTGCTATTCCTCACATTTGACACCCATCTGTAGATTTTGTGCCTTTTCACTGGCTACCACACATGTCATGAATCAGCTCAAATCACATGTTTTGCAGCAGGTTACAGTGGATAGAGTGCTGAGCCTGAACCAGGAAGAGTATTCCCTCTGAGCTCAAATCTAACATCAGATGTTTACTAGCTGTGTGACCCTGGGCAAGTCACTTAATCTGGTTTTTGCCTCAGTTTCCTCATTTGTAAAATGAACTGTAGAAACCCCTCCAACTCTCTTTGAGATAACCTGAGACCCAGAAAGGTTTAGTTACTTGACTATTATTAGACTGTAGTATCAGAGGTAGGTTTCAGAACCAAAATCTTGGAATCCAAATCCAATCACCAGTTCATATTTGGATTAATAAAACCTTAACTCCCCCCCTAGCTTACTGGTGGTCCTAGTAAAAGATAGAATTCCAAAAGTCTTTGGAATCCAAATGTATTTATAACTAAGGTATATGGGATCAACTTTCTCCATTTATAATAATGAATTATAACATAAATCTTTAACCTACATTTCCTGATGAAAACTCCTAAGCACAAATGAATATGATAATTTGTACACTCCCCATTCCTTGTAATCTTTCAGTTTTGCTGACTAAGAGACATTAACATTTCAGATATTGGTAAAGTTTTCTGTTCTACTTCTGACCTTCATTATGCAAACAATGTTATTTTCAGCACATAACAAGTAAAAGTCACTAAAATATATCTGCCAATATCTTAAGGTATATTTTTCAATTTTTATTTTAAATAATTTATTGAGTACTTTATAGGAACATTAACATACAGGACATTTTTTTTTCTCTTTTAAGTTCAAGAAGTCTTTTAAAATGTACTGAATATTCTAGAATAACTGAATGGATCTATTTTTTTCTATTTAATGAAAAGTAGTGTCTTTGTAGAAGCCATAAAAGAAACTTATTTTTTTTGTTTTCAGTTATTATAAGAAAACATTATGAAGATTTTTTAAAAGAAATATTCTTTGGCACTGGGGGTATTTTACAGAACATAAAGCAAGTATTTTCATAAGAATCCAAAACAAAATCTTTGAGTTACAAGATTTCAAAATCAGATATGGCTTTTCAATCTGATCAATACATGTATAAATTCCACTTCTGTGGTATTCTTGACAAATGGTTATCTAGCATTAGTGTAAAAATCTCCATGATGGATTCAGGTGAGGGAAATACTACCTCTGTAGACAGTTCATTTTATATTTGAACAACTCCAATTTTGGGAAGTTTTTTTTAAAAAATGTTCTTCTATGAAGACATAATCCAACTCTGCAACTTTTTTTTTTTGCTTTTTGGAGGGAAGTTGGGGTTAAGTGACTTACCCAAGGTCACATGGCTATTTTGTGTGTGTGTTAAGTGTCTGAGGTCAGATCTGAACCCAGGTCCTCCTGACTCCAGGGCTGGTGCTGTATTCACTGCGCCACCTAGCTGCCCCCAAACTCTGCAACTTCTACTCATTGAACAATTATATAGTAGAAAGAACACTGGCTCTAAGGTCAGAGGAGTGAAATGAGACACCTACTTCTATCCTTCACATCCTTCACCAAGGTCATGTCTGCATGACCTTGAACAAATCACTTATTCTCTCATCAACCATCAGTTTCCTTATCTATAAAATGGAGTTGGTCCAGATGATCTCCGAGGTTCTCTCTATTGCTAGACCTGTTATCAGGTTTATGATCTGTGTTCAGTGCCCAATGGGAACAAGCCAAAAAGATAATCAATCCCTTTTAAACATGATAGCCCTTCAATAAAAGAAGACAGCCATCATGTCACCCTCCTAACCCAAGTCTTCTCATATCTGGATTTCCTTTCAACTTTCCTCAAGTGCTACAGTTTCCAATATTCTTCATTCTGACTTTTTGAAACATAAAGAAATGATTATAAAAAGTCAAAAGATAGAAAAAATAGAATAAAATGAAAAAATAATAACTCATAGTAAAGCAACTGACCTGGAAAATAGTTCAAGGAAAAATAATTTAAGAATGATTTAATGAAAGTCATGATTGAATAAAGAGCCTAGATATCAAATTTTGAGAAATTTGAAAAGAAAACTACCCCCAACATCTTGGAACAAGAAAGTAAAATAGAAATTGAAAGAATCTAGTAACAACCTCCTGAAAGAAATTTCCAAAAGGAAAACTCACAAGAATATTAGAGCCAGATTTCAGAGCTTCCAGATGAAGGAGAATATATTGAAAACAACAAGAAAGAAACTATCCAAATACCACAGTTAATATCACACAACATTTAGCACCTTCCACATTAAAAGAGTGAAGGGCTTGAAATATGAAATTCTGGAATACAAAGGAACTTCATTGAACAACCAAGAATAACTTACTTATTCAAAACTGACTATAAACCTTTCAGGGGAAAATGGACATTTAATGAAATAGAAGATTGAAAAGCAAAATTCAAGAAGGAAAACTATATATACCTAAAAATATCGAAGCAAAAATGATAAATAAATGTCTAGCAAGGAGATTATAAAACTATATCACAAATATCTTATACTTTGACCAGGTGAAATTTATACCAAGTATGTAGCATAATCAATCATATTAAAAACAAAAACAACCAAAATCTTATAATTATATCAATAGATATAGGGAAAAACTGTTTTGACAGAAATACAATGTCCATTCTTATTAAAAGCACAAGGAAACACAAAAACAAATAGAACCTTCTTAAAATTATAAATAATATCTATCTAAAATCAAGAGCAAGCATTATCTATAGTGGGGATAAATAGAAGTTTCCCCAATAAGATCAAGGGTACAAGAGAAGAATTCATTATTAGATAAACATTGCTGGAAAAACTGGAAAGCAGTTTGGCAGAAACTAATCATAGATTGATATTTCATGCAATATACCAAGATAAAGTGAAAATAAGTACAAGATTTAGACATGATGTTTGCTATCAGAAGCAAATGAGGGAGCATGGAAAAATTACCTATCAGATCTATGAATAAGGGAAGAATTTGGAACCTAATAAAAGATAGAGAGCAAAAAAATATGTAAAATGGATAGTTTTGATTGCATGAAATTAAAAAGTTTTTTTTTCTTTTTTGCAGAAACAAATCCTAAAAATCAAATTTAGAAGGAAAGCGGGAAACTGGTAAAAACAATTCAGCAAGTGTCTTTGATAAAGACTTAATTTCTGAAATATTTTAGGGAATTGAGTCAAAATGTTGCCAAAAAACTAAAAGGACCTATGTGTGAAAATGTGCATGTGTGCGTGCGTGCGTGCGCACACACACACACACACACACACACACTAGTTGCATTTGTGGTGGTAAATGACTAGAAAATGAGGAAGTGCCCATCAATTGAGGAATGACTGAACAAATTGTGGCATATTATTGTTATAAAATACCATTGTACTTTAAGAGATGATGAGCAAGATGAGTTGAAAAAAAATCTGGGAAGACTTATATGAACTGATGCAAAGTAAAGTGAGTAGGACCAGGAGACTATTATACATAGCAATAGCAATATTGTAAAGATATTAATGTGAAACATTTAGCAGCTCTTATGAATGCAGTTCTAATTCTAAAGGAGTCATGATGAAATATGTAATCCACTTCCAGAGAGAGAACTGATGAAATATGAGTCGAGATTAAAGCATACTTTATTCACCTTATTTTTCTTGCTTTTTTTGGTAACATGACTAAAATGAAAATGTTTTGCATAACTTCATATATATACTTGATATAATATTGCTTGCCTTCCAAATTGGTGGAGAGGGGTTGGCAGTTATAGAATTTAGAGCTCAATTAAAAAAAATAATGTTAAAGTATAACTATTAGAAAAAAGGACTTCCTGGCTATAAGAAACTCAAAAACTAAACTACCATAAGTAATTTAGGAGGGAGGGATTTTTATACTTAACTCTTAAGAGAATTAAACTCTCTAAATTTTGATATGTAATATATAGGAATATAAAGTTCTAGTCAAATAGCTTTCATGGGGAAAGGGGTATAGGAATGAACCTTAAGCTATGATCTTTTTCTGCTTCCACTCAAAGGTTGATATTGCAGTCTTTCATGGAAATATGGAGTAGAACCTCACAGATTCCAGGAGTTACTTATCTGAATAAATTCCTGAAACATGGGCCTCCCAGGGTTCTTATGATAGGGTTTAAACTATTACCAGAACCAGAAAACTCCATTATGCATGGACATTGGTCCTCACAACTCATTTTTGTTTTTCTTTATCCAGATTCTCTGACTGACAGGAGTCTTGTTTTACCTCCCATAGCTTCATATATAGCCCAACTTTTACTGCTCATCCCACCTGGGGTAGGGGTGTTGTGTGTGTGTGTGTGTGTGTGTGTGTGTGTGTGTGTGTGTGTGTAGATTCAGAGAGAGATATGGATAGATAGATATAGATAGATACATATATAGAGATAGATTGACATATCTCTGTGTGTGTGTATATATATATATATATATATATATACATACAAACATACATATACACACAAAGAGAAAATGAAAAGTAATTAGAGGAAGAGCACTGATTTCTGGGAGTCTCAGGGGGGATATCATTTTAAAGGTAGCATGAACTTTAAAGGAGTGTTTAGGAGGAAAAATATTTTTATGCATGGAGGATACCCTGCGCCAAGACACAGAAGTGTCAGATGTCAGTACATAGGCCAGTTTCTTTAAAATATAGAGTATGTGAGGGGCAATAATGTTAATAACTCTAGAAAAAAATTAGTGTTATCAAGGGCAGGTCATGAAGGTCTTTTCATGCCTAATAGAGGAGTTTGATTTTATCCTAAATATAATAATGAATCACTGAGCTTCTTGTTCAGAGAAGGACAAGCTCATATCTGGACTTTAGGAATACAAACTTGGTAGCTGTGTGGAAGATGTGGTTGAGAGATTTGTAGGAGGGATGCAAATTAGAAGGATATTTTCAGAAATGAAGTAATCAGAATAGTTTCCAAGAGCATGGACAGAACAACAAGCTTATAGAAGTAGAAATTGATAAGTCTTGACAAATGATTTGCTGTGGGAGGGTGAGAGAGAAAGAAGGGGGAAAGATGATTCCAAGTTTGGGAAAGAACTATATAATAACTTGAGTTGTTTAACAATGGATAATCAAAATTTGAAAACTATTCTTACTCCTAAATTTCACACCATGTTCTTACAATCATTTTAGTTGGCAATTCATGGAATCCTTTTGTCTCTTTTTGCCAAAGAATTAAGCATACACCTTTTTAAAAGTGAGGTACCTAGGATAGATAGAAAAAAAATTGTAACTAATGAGAAAAGAGGGGAAAAAAACTACATGAGAAATTCTTAATGTGTGGTCCTTGGGATAAGGTAATCCTAAGGAGAAATATGAAGAAAAATGAAAGAAAAAAGCCCTCAATAACATTGTCTCTTTTATGAGCCTTGTGCTTCTGCAATCAACATTGTGCCAAGGTCAAGCTTATGTAGTTCAAAAAAACAAAAGTATACTACAGAATTCAATCTACCCAAAGTTCATCTTCTGGGGATCAGAAGTTCCTATCTACCATGGATGGGAGATTAATTTGAGCTTCCCATTTTAATAGAGAGTAATTTAAGTAAAATAATGCCAATAGTAAATCGCTAGGGCAACTAAATGGAACATACAATAGAGTGTTGGGCCTGAATGAAACACTTCCTAGCTATGTGAGCCTGGGCAACCCAAATTGCCTCAGTTTCTTCCTTTGTAAAATGAACTGAATAAGGAAATAGCAAACCACTCCTTGCCAAGAAAATCCCAAAGGAGATCATGAAGAACTGACATAACTCCAATGACTCAACAACAATGACAACTTGAAGATCTCCACAGAAAATGTCACACTCTTTTCTTCTTCCTCATTGTCTTATAGTTAGACTGGTAGCACTTGGGAGGATATCAAGTATCATTAATAATTCAAATGAAGTGCTATAATTATGCACATAAATGCACATGTGTACATACCCATCAACATTTGTATTGATTTATTATATATTATAGCAAATGGCTTCAAAACAAACAAAAAAAAGACATTAGATAAACCAAATGACCTATACATGTCCAAATAATGACTTTTCTTAACCATTCACTAAATTCCTCATTTCAATTTTCCTTCCTTTTTTCAGCTAATAAGTCAACTTTTAAAAATTTTGACTGGCCTACCTCTTAGAGCTAACAGTTAATTTATAACCTTTCCTAGTAGCCATCTCCCAATCATGATTTAGCAATTAATCTGAAGATTATTAATGAAGCTGGATGCATATAACCTTACTTAAAACTTGTACTTTGGCATGGAGAAATGAACTTTTGCAGGAATAGGAAACAGTAGAATTTCAATGAAGTTGAATTTGAAGTGATATTTTGCAGATCACACACAATGATCCCTTAAAAAGAAACCCAAGAAACCAAAAAACCCTTGAGACAAAAGGTTGATATTACAAAACACTAACTACACATCTAAAGGAATTTTGTCTTCAAGAAAAAAAATATTCATAATGTAAAATGTAATGATGAAAGTTTTCTTTTAAAATTATGTGTATTAAATTTAATTTTATCATCATAAAATCAAATTATCATAAATCATATAATTAATCATATCATGTATGAGTTAATCAGCTCCTTTAGAAAAGTAGTTTCTGCATTATGTAACACATTTTTATAATTTCTCACATATTGAATAAAATGATTTTTGATTTTCTTCATATAATGTAGGTAAATATTTATTGGGCACTATATACTTCATCTCTGTACATCCATCTCCTATTCAGGAGTCAATTGATTTAGTAGTATAGATTGACAGAACCCACCAATCTGCCTTCTCCTTCCTCCCAAATACTTTGACATAGATGCTAACAGGTACTTAATTTGTCATTAATGACTGACAAATTTGCTCAGTCAAAGGCTTTCCCTCCCTTTGAGTAAACTGCTTATTATCAGTGTTTAGCTTACTCCTCTTTGGATATCTTAATACTGATTTAATCTTCTGATTTTTATTCCATAGTGTCATTGTTATTATGTTACTACAATAAACTGATACAACTTAAATTTTTGACTTTTTCCACATTCTTTGTTTGTCAGTCTGGTCTTTGATTTTGTCAACATATTATCAACTGTGTCTCTACCCTTCATGTATTGTCTTACTAGAGATCTTCTCTGTCCAATACTGGATCTCTCACTACTGTTCATAACATGCTTTTTGTCAGCACTGTGGAAGATTCCCTCCTAGCCTGTGCCTCTGAAAGGAAAAGGTAACATGTTTTTCACATTTTCAGAAAAAGAGAAATCTGGCAGCAATAGCTAACTCATTGGATAGCAAAATCAGTATTTAAAAAGATTGACAAACTAGAATATTGGTTCAATTCTAATAAGATGAAAATTAATAAAGTGTAAAATCTTATATTTTTGTTCAAACTAGCTTTATAAGAGATAAAATGTTAATATTTGCATTAATCATTAGGCACTAAATATTCTATTAGCCCATTATTATCAATATTATCATATGCCTTTTCATTGATATCTCAAGCTATTCCCCTTTATTTAAGCCAGAACTTTCTAAACTTTGGGACAGAATGCCTACGGGACGTGAAATCCTCTCAGAGGGGACTGAAATCAATGGCCAAAATGACATATTACAAGATATATGATATGACCCCTAAATAAATGTATCTACTTTTTTTAATAGAATGCAAAATTCAAATGAGTCAACAGAAATGAAGTTAACATAGCAAATTTGCTCCAACTGGCAGTGAATATAGTCCAATAATAATATAATATAGTATGTACTTTCAAAGTCAAATTTGAGTTCATTTGTGTTAAATCACAACTAGAATTGGATCGGCTACTGCCACTCTCCATTGGTGTAGGCTGGTGATGCAGAGAGTTGCATCATTGTTCTGCTTGCTGAATTTGAATATGGAGGGAGTAGACTTGAAGTTCAATAGTCATTGAATGGAAGTTAAAAGTACCATAATGCATACTATGATCCTCAACCACTCATTTGTTGTTATTGTTGTTTTCAGTAGTGTCTGAAACTTTGTGACCTCACTTGGGGTTTTCTTGGCAGATACCTTGGAGTGGTTTTCCACTTCTTTCTTGAGCTCATTTTTACATATGAGGAGCTAAATCAAAGAAGGTTAAATGACTTGCCCAGAGTCACAAAGCTAGTAAGTGGGGGAGGCCAGATCTGAACTCAGAAAAAAATGAGTCTTCCAAACTCCAGACCTGGAGCTCTATCCACTGTGCCACCTAGCTACCCCCATTTTTGTAAATTTAGCTGCTTCCTCAACAAAAATGACTACTTAAAAATAAAAATGACTCAAATATAGTTATAATCATTTGAAATTGTAATAATAATAGTCATAATTAGTTGTCTTAATTTTTATTGTCTCTAATGCATTGAGTGAAATGTGACATTATGATAGATAAATAAATCTCCACTTTAAAGAAAAAAAATCGTTTAGTAGTTGAAGTTAGTACAAGTGAAGACAATAGAAAAAGTTTGTGACAGAAATGTAGAATTTTTTTTTAAAACACACAAATAAAAAACCTAAATCCCAAAAGTTAATCCACTAATTACTGGTATTGAAAAGTACTATATTTTTTGTTTTGGGGTTTCTTATTTTGGTTTATGGAGGGGGGAAGGTAGGAAAGTTGGGGTTAAGTTATTTGCCCAAGGTAACATGGCTAGTTTTTGTGTTAAGTGCCTGAGGCCGGATTTGAACTCAGGTCCTCTTGACTCCAGGGTTGGTGCTTTATTCACTGCACCATCTAGCCACCCCAAAAAGTACTATATTTTTTGAAGGGGTGAGAAAAGATCATTGTGTTTACTTTGTATGAATGCTTTTGCTACAGAAAGGACCAAACCTAATCAATTGAAATGACATCTTGAAACTGAACATGGAAAATACGTATGCAAAGAATGATTTTTTTTCAAGTGAAACTTACCTGTTTTTAAATAATCACAAACTTAAAAAAAACAAACATATCTGACATCAGAATTATTACTTATGTGTTACTGTTTAAATTCAGTCAGTTGTTCAACCAGCATTTATTAAAGACCAACTATGTTCCAGATATTTTGCTAAGTTGTGTGGTTATATAAAGAATATCAAAAGATAGTCACTGCTTTCATGGGTCTTATAATTTAAAGAACTTTACAAAATTGATGATTTTAGAAGCTATATTCTATGGCAGAAATGTTGTTGTTGTTCTCTTTAGCTGTTTATTTAATTGAAATGAGGTTTGGGCAATTATGAACAGAATAACTTCAAGTTGTTCTGTTGGAGGCCATTATAAGGAGATGGAAAATTGCCCACCTATCTGAAGAATTTTATTGTGATTTAATTGAGAAACTTACATCATCCTGTTTTATATGACAAGTAGATAAAACAATACATGTACATTTGTTTACAAATATATGATATGTTATTGAGACTAATGTTATTGTCAGTGGTCAATCTGTTACTTTTTAAAATGTTGATATTACTCTCTTATCACTGGAGCAATTTATAATTGGAATATTTTTAAACCATAATGACATAATACGGGAAACCTGTATTAGTTTCTGCACTAACAGAGGTTAATGAATAGGAAAGTAAAATACAATTCTATGCTATTTGTTTAAAATGAGATCTCTTGTGCAATTTGGAGATATTACATACTTCTGTAATGGCAAGCAAAGAAGTAGTTAACACTTTGTTTCAGGTATTGAATTAAAACCTTGTTTCCCTTCAAGTATCTTATGAGCCTTGAAGAAACAAAACTTGTGACCCTAGAACCTGTGAATTCCTATTGCTGATGCAACAGGAAGGGGAAGAGCTAATGACTACATATAAGGAGAGGCCGTAGCTGGAAAGAGCAGAACTGAAAAGGGAACCTTTATGGTGGAGAAGGAGAAAATTTGTGGTATCCCGGCACTCTATGTTTGTCTGTTCTGTCTGTGTTGATGTTTGTTTGTGATACTTTGTACAGAAGCCCTGGGACCTTGCTGGGAGTCCTGAAAGATGATTTTCTGGTTGTCTGTTTATAAAAGTCCTGAAGGAGGGTTTTGGAGGTCCTGGGACTTTGCTGATGATTTTTATTGATCTCTTGGACCTTGCTTGTGAGTCTTTGTTGATTTCTATGTTGATGACTCATGTTGACCTCTTGGATTTTGTCTGTGGGGCTGTGTTGATTTCTATACTGATGATTTGTATTGAGTTCTCAAACCTTGTTGGTGGGTGTGTGTTCATTTCACAGGCAGATAGTGAATTGATGATGGTGCCAGCAATGTGTATGAATATTATTGTGGCTCTATTAAGCTTTGTCTTCCCAGAAACAGGAACTGTGAAGGACTTGAGGTAGACTGAAAACTGTGAGCTTCAATATGGAATGGGAACTAGACAAGGAACTGGATGAAGAACTGGACAAGGACCTTGACAAAGAACTGGGAACTGCCTGACTTTGATCCCAGGTGACAATTGTGTAAATTCAGGCAGGAGCTGGGACCATGGAAGAGGAACAATGGAAGCTGAGAGTCAGCTTTTCTTGGGTACCTGATGCTGACTAAGAAGATTTTGATTTACTATGACCTAGATGTGGAGAACTTTGACCTTTGTATTTTGTGTCCATTAAGGCGACAAGCCTCCTTAAGGATGATTGAATTAAGGACTTACTAAATGATTGAGTTACTTTTTTTAAAACTATGTGGCCACTTTGGTGAAAACTATGTGGCCATTTTAGTGATAAGATGTTATGTCATAACATTGTGAATGCTGCACTTTGATTTCTGTGAATGTTTTGCCTTAATTTAAGACTGAATAAATAGAGAGTTCTCTATACTATGTAATCAGAACCTTGAAGCTATTCACAGCAGCAGTCCTGTGGAAAGCTGCTTGTGCTTGGCTTTATAACTTCTTAATCACTTTTTAAAAGAAATATAAGTGAAGAGTGATATGCAATTTTTCCAAGTTGTTATAAGAGTTAATAACTTATTTTGAAAGTCCATTAAAAGTAAAATTTTTTGGCAATGTGGAAGCAGACCTCAGGATCCATACCTCCTGGCATAAGGCATAAGAAATACTGGCTTTCTTGTGTCAAAGTACGTCAGAGATGTGGGAGAGAAATAGTGATAACACTGATGAAGAAAATTCATTATGTATCAAAAATATCTCCCTGAAGCATGGGTGATTTCTGGATTAAAAACGAAACAAAGCCAAACAAAACTAAGTGCTTAAAATCAATTCTAGATCTTCAAATTCATCCTCTGCTCCAAAAAGATAAAAGGTCTGTATAACAAAAAATAATTACAGAGAAAAGTTTTGCACAATCATTGACTTTTGTCCAGTTAAAAAGAACTGCCCTATAAATGAAAGAGAATGAAGTAAATAATTACTTATTAAATTCTTGCCTTGTCTCCAGAACTACTCTTACTTTATTTTAAAAACATGGATATTTCTCAATATGACTAGATAAGGGAACTACTTTCCATGAGCAAATATGATGTTTTTTACTCAATCTGAATAAGAATGATTAATAGACTTGTCTTATGGTTGTTGTCCTTCATTCCTGAGGCCTCAAATGAAGTCAATATGCTAGAGTCAAGTCTCAGTGTGTCCAACTGTGGCCAATCAGACCCGTATGAGCTAAGAATGTTCTACCACAGGTCAGGCACAAATAGTCCATTTGAATATTTGGAGTGGATTCTTTAAATCTGCTCATCTGGCATTTCTTTTGAGCTACTTCAATTCTGCTTTCCTCATAGAGTATAGCAACTTCTTTGATGTGGACATGCCATGTTGGGAGGTCCTGAACCAATGTCTTCCATGTCTCACAACTGATTCCAAAGTTCTTCAGAGAGACCTTGAAAGTGTGCTTGTACCTCTTCTTCTGACCACTAAGAGAGCACTGGCCTTGTGTGAGTTCTCTATAAAATAGTCTTTTAGGCAAGTGTACAGCTAGCAGTTGAAAAGCATGGCCAGCCCATCAGAGTTGTGCTCTCTGCAATAGAATTTGAAAGCTTGGCAGTTTGGTTCAAGAAAGGACTAATCTTGCCAGGTGATCTTCAGAATCTTTCTAACACAATTCGAATGGAAGTGATTCAATTTCCTTGCATGGTTCTCGTAGACTGTCCAGATTTCACGGGCATACTGCAATGAGGTCAGCACAATGGTTATGTAGACCTTGAGTTTGGTAGTCAGTCTAAACTCTACTCTCCCACACTTTCCTTCATGGCCTCCCAAACACTGAGTTAGCTTTGACAATGCATGCATGACGATCATTATCAATATGTACATCCCTGGAAAGTATACTGCCAAGGTAAGTGAACTTATCCATGGTATTCAAAACTTCTCCATTTGTTGCAATAATGGTTACACATATGATGCTGTGATGGTTGGTGGAGCACCTGTGTTTTCTTGATATGGATTGTTAGCCAAAATTGGGAAGGACAAACAACCTCTGTGAGTAGAAACAGGAGCAGCCCCACTGGGGACCCAACTGGAACTGGCCAATGAAGTAATACACGTCTTTCTTTCTTTCTTTCTTTTTCTTTCTCTCTTTCTCTCTCTCTCTTTCTTTCTTTCTCACTTTCTCTCTCTTTCCTTCCTCCCTTCCTCCCTTCCTTATTTCCTTCCTTCCTTCCTTCCTTCCTTCCTTCCTTCCTTCCTTCCTTCCTTCCTTCCTTCCTTCCTTCATTCCTTTCTCTTTCTTTCTTTCTTTCTTTCTTTCTTTCTTTCTTTCTTTCTTTCTTTCTTTCTTTCTTTCTTTCTTTCTTTCTTTCATTCATTCTCTCTTCCTCTCTCTCTTTCTCTCTCTCATTCTCTCTTTCTTTCTCTTTTTCTCTCTTTCTCTCTTGCTTTCTTCCTTTCTCCCTTCCTTCCTTCTTCCCTCCCTCCCTCCCTCCCTCATTCTTTCCTGAATGTAACCATTAAAAGATGAACTAAAGTCTTTGTTACCTTAAATTCCTCCCCTTCTTTGTAGCCTAGTTAAGTCACAGGTAATTATTTTATTTCTTACTGGATTATCAAAGACTTTTACAATTTTTATAGAACTTCCTTAAAGGTATAACAATTAAAATTATTGTTAACAATATGAAGCTTGCAGTAGATTATAGTAGACCACAAAACAGAAATGGAATTCAATATGAAAAAAAAGACCATCTTTTCCCCCCATTGGTAGTTGAAGCTAATTTTTCCTTAGATTTATGCAGACAGTGTCATAATAAATTTTAAGTGCCTGCTTACATTCATACACTCTCAAACACAGATATACATCTCCTAACAAAGCTTATCAGTATAACATAAAGGCCATTCTAAAGAAATGTAATACTTTGATGATGCATATAAACTTATTCGGATATAACCCCGTTTTAAATTTCATCATTGCTTAATAAAAAATGGATAATCTGCTGAAATTACTTTTTCATGAACTTGCACTCAAAATGTAGAGATGGTTAAGCATATAAAGTTAACTTGAAAGAAAAAAAACTATTTAAGTGACCTTTATATTAACAGCTTTTGCCATGAGTATTATCTGTCAGTAGCCTTGAACTTTGGAGATGAATAAGCCCACAGTTAGTGAGTTTCTTTCAATGACATTTCCTGTTTGCCCTATTCTGAAGAATCACATACTGATGCAATTAACTAAGGTAATTGTTACCTGACTAAATAGATGAGCTACATACATGCTCAATGAGATTCGTAAAACAGGTGGCCCAGTTTAATCAGCCTAAGGAACTCATCCAAAACCTTTTACCAATCTGATAACATCTAGTGTTTCAGTCTGCATCATTTTCATACTGTAATAAAAGCAGTCTCTTGAGTCTTGAACTTCATTAGAAGTTTAAAAGTGTTTTGTCTTTCTTTTTTATTTGGAAGGCAAAGGTTTAGAAATCTTTTTTATGAACTTATTTTGAGGTAAACTAATCTGAAAGAAAAAGTTACAGTAAATGCATCCAGTTTGGCAGGGGCCAACAAAAGTTGCAAATCAACGCAAAAAATTCAGTGTTTCATATGAATCAATATATTTAACTAATGAAGTGCAGATTGGGGCTGGGGAAAAAAGGAAGAAGGGAGAAATTAATATAATAGATTTTAATGAATTCAATTTATCCCTAGAAATATGCTATGGATATCATATATAGTATGGACTCCAATACTAAGGGACCAATAAAAACTGGCTCAGTGAAATTCTACTTTGGAAAGGTTAAATTTGACCTAAAGATTAGAACTCCAGACAATGTCAAAACAATCAATCTTTTAATTAAAAATTTATTTAGGTATACAATGTATTAATCTGTATCCTAGGAACTGGGTAAGAGTAAGACAGGGATATAAGTTTGCATAGCTAATGATCCTAACAGTGTAAAAAGCACTGGATTTGGAATCTGTGACCCTGCATTCAAATACAGCTCTGACTCTTAATATGCATGTAACCTTGGGCAAACTTCTTGGTTTCCTTATTTTTTAAAAAGAAATAAAATTGAAATAGATTATCTCTAGGATTCCTTCCAGCATTAATGTCTATCAGTCTATGACATGCATAGTACACTAAACATATAACATACAGATTAAACTATGATATACAATGTTCAAGGTAAGTACTTCAGAAAAATATTATCTGAGTTCCTTCTGTAAGTATTAAGAAAGTGTACATAGTATCATAGATTTATAATTTTAAGTGACCTTAAGGAAGTTAAAATCTCTCAATTCATAGAGGAGGACACTGGCTGAAGGATGTGATGTAATTTATACAAGCCCTCATAGTATTAGGAAAGTATTTAAGTCATTATGTGCAAGATACTGAAAGATATACAGAATATAATTTCATCCAAGGAGCTTATAATGTAATGAGATGGATAAGACAAGTAAACAAATATCAGCAAATAAAGGTGAGATATAGTAAAAAGAAATGAGGTACAAAATACTAAGGAGTTTCAGAAAATTGAGAGCTATCATTCATTTGATGCAATGAACAGTTCATGAAAACAAACTTTTACGATAGTTCTTGAAGGGTGACTTTGGGAGCAGAAATGAAGTGAGTCTTACTTAGAAGGACAATTAGAGATAGAGAGAACAGCATGAGGAGAGATAATAGCTGACATTTATATAGCACTCATGGAGGTTAAGTGGTTCAGTGGCCCTGGAGTTAGGAGGACTTGAGTTCGAATCCGACCTCAGACACTTAACACAAATACTAGCCATGTGACCTTAGGCCAGTCACTTAATCCCAATTTCCCTCCAAAAAAAAGCATTTATATAGCACTCTAACATTTTCACACACTCAATATACACTATCTCATTTGATCCTCACAATAACTCTGTATGGTAGGCATCACAGCTATTATCCTTTCTTTAAAAAAAAAAAGAATACTGAAGCCCAGAGAAATTGAGTGACTTACTCCTGATCACATGATGAAGTATCATAGCATGAGATGTTTAATTCAGGTCTCTCCTGAATCCAAGTTCAGAATTGTATGCTCTACCCCATAGTGTCTTTCAAACATTCAATATTCAGAGGTGAGTAGAACTCTTCCTTATAAATAGTGTATTTATAGGATCCTGGTACATTCCTCAGACTTTTTAAGTTCTCAAAGTTGTTTTTGTTTTTACAACATAGCTGCTTTTTTGGGGTGGAGTAAAGAAAGGTTGAGGGAGAAAAATAGATGTTCATTAAGTTAACAAAAATACAATTTAACTTAGAAAAGAATAAATAATCAAAGATTATCATAGCTGGGATTGATCTAAGAGGTGATCTAGTTCAGCTTGGTAGATTTTTTTTTTTAAACACTCTCCAGCAACTGACAAATCATCTTTTTTTTTTTTTAAAGCAATTGGGTTTAAGTAACTTGCTCAAGGTTACATGGCCAGTTATTTCTGGGTGTGGTGCTAAGTATCTGAGCCCAGATTTGAAACCCATGTCATCCCAACACTGGAGCTGGTACTCTTACTTGCTGAGCCACCTGGCCGCCCCTAAGCAATTGGGGTTAAGTAACTTGCTCAAGGTTACATAGCCAGGTGTTTCTGGGTGGATGCTAAGTATTTGAGCCCAGCTTCAATCCCCAGGTCATCCCAACACTGGAGTCGGTGCTCTTACTCGCTGTGCTACCTGGCCACTCCGACAGTGAAGGGCAACTCACTACTTAGTGAACCAGCACATTTCTCTTTTGGGCAGTTATAATGTGCAAGAGGAAAAACATGAGTATGTTCATTGAACAGGAAGTCATCAAGAATCCCTAGAGCTTAGGTATGTGGTAGAAAACTATTGAATGAGTTAGAGCCAGCTCTACCAGCAGTACATTAGCATACCCATTTTCCCTGCAATCCAGCCAACTTTAATAAGTCCTATCTTTTGTCAACTTTATTGTAGAATATTTCTAGATGTTAAGCTTGGTCTTTTTTATGTAGCCATGCCTCTGTCTTCTTCCTCACTATTTCTCCCCCAATTCAAAACAGCATAATAGGAATATTGTTATTTGATTATTTAGCCATGTCTTCATGACCATAAGGACTATAGCATGCTAAGCCTTTGGCCTGAGGGACTCATTTGCCAATATCATATCTTTTAGCATTTTAATACTGTCTGTGAGGTTTTCTTGGGAAAATTTGTAATAGTTTGCCATTTTCTTATCCAGTGCATTACCTTTTGTCAGAACTCTCCACTATGACCTGTCTGTTTTGGGTAACTGAATAGCATAGCTCATTTTTTCATTGCACTATGTAAGCCCCTCTGCTATGATAAGTCAGTGATTCAGGGAGGGGATAATGGGAATAATTTGATAAAAGTACCAGGTATTATCAAACTATTTGAGTTAGAAGTCTTGCCATGTAACTATTTCTATAAAATTGGATAAATCACTTAACCTCAGTTTCCTCAGGTGTAATTTAGATGACTGAAACTAGATTAGCTTTAAGGAAACTTTCAGCTCTAGACCTTTGATCCTATTCACCTTTGAAGTGAATAGAAAGTAATTCATGGCAAAGAGTATTTAAATATGAGATTAGTAAAAGGTGAATATAAACAGTGGCATTTTAGCTGAATTTTGAATGAAAAAAAGGATTGCAAATGGAAGCATAAGGCTGTAACACCTTTCACAACTATATAGAGGCATGGATTTGGCATATGGAATGACATATGTAAGAAAGAACAAGACAGACAATTCGGCATGGACCAGAGTGCACATGAGGGGAAATAATACACTGTTTCTAGAAACTGACTAAAGCTTGACTGAGAAGGAATTTACACACCTAAGAAAGGAGTTTGTTTTAAAAACGAGAAGAAATAGGAAAGCATTGTTACTTTTTGATCAATAGAGTGTCATGGTTAGATCTCCATTTGACACCATTATTTTGTCAGTCAGGTGGATGATGTACTAGAGAGGGGAGAAATGAAATACAGGGATACCAGTTCAAAGTCTATTGAAATTCATCAGGTGAGAGGTAGTAAAGGTCTGAACTAGATTAGTGGTCACATGAGTAAAGAGAGGGTAACAAATAAAAGAGTAGTTAAGATAGTAATCAATCTTTACTGTGCAGATAATGTTAAGACAAATTTCAGCTCACATCTGCTGATATAATAATAAATTTCAAATTGGTGGAGCTTGAAACAATGAAGTTTTATTGACCTGTATGTTCTGAACTCCTACAATACTTGCTTTGGTGGTGAATAGAAAAAGTGTAATCAGGAAGATAAGTCACCATCCTGCCACTACCACTTACTATCTTTGTGACCAGGGAGAAATTTCTTTGTATCTCAGTTTCCTCATTTATAAAATAGGGATATTAACTTGATAGTAGCTATTTTTTTTAAGTTGCTACAAGGATCAAATAAGATAACTATCCTAGATCTTAGTCCTACTTTTTTTTGGGGGGGCAAGGTAGGGTTCTACAGGTTCCTTTGGCTGCATGGACCCCTTCCCAGAAACATGGACTGTCTGAAATTCATAAGGGTCTATGAACTCCAAATTAAGAACATCAGCTCCCATGCCCTCTGCTGCTCCTGGGACACCACTGGACCATGACCCTCCTCCCCATGGAACATGAACACAACTGGCCCCAGATACCTCCTTGTATCCCTCTATACATGCCACCCCCTTGTATCCCTCTATACACGCCACTCCCTGGGCTATGCCCACATAAACTTCCAACAGCCTGAAGACGCTGAATGAACTTTGGGCACCATGAACTTTGAGGTAATCAAGATCAGGCCTGTCTGTATCATGTGGTCCTGATGGTATCTGGGGCTCCAGAAATCAGGAATTGGCAACATCTTTGTCAAGAATTTGGATGACTCCATTGACAACAAGGCCTTGTATAACACTTTCCCTACCTTTGGGAACATCCTCTCTTGTAAGGTGGTGTGTGATGAGAATGGCTCCAGAGGGTTTGGTTTCATCCACTTTGAGACCCAGGAGGCTGCAAACCAAGCAATCAGCACTATGAATGGGATGCTCCTTAATGACCGGAAAGATTTTGTGGGCCACTTCAAGTCTTGGCAGGAACGGGAGGCAGAGCTGGGGACATGAGCACTGGAATTCATCTACGTCAAGAACTTCAGGGAAGATGTGGATGATGGATGCCTTCAGGAACTCTTCTCCCACTTTGGAAAGACTCTGAGTATGAAGGTGATGGTCGAAGAAAATGGCCATTCCTGAGGCTTTGATTTTGTCAACTTTGAGAAGCATGAGGAAGCTCAGAAGGCTGTGAATAGCATTAATGGGAAGGAGCTTGGAGTTGGGTCCTGTATGTTGGATGGCCCTGGAAGAGGATAGAGGTGCAGGGTGAGCTGAAACATAAATTTGAGCAGATGAAGCAGGAAAGAGTGAACAGCTACCAGGGGTGAATCTGTATGTGAAGAATCTGGATGATGTCCTTGATGATGAGAAGCTACGGAAGGAGTTTCTCCATATGGCATGATCACCAGTATGAAAGTGATGACAGAGGGTGGACATAGCAAGGGGCTTGGCTTTCTGTGTATTTCCTCCCTAGAGGCTACAAAGACTGTGACAGAGATGAATGGGCAGATAGTTAGCACCAAGCCCCTCTATTTGGCCCCTGCCCAACACAAGGAAGAAAAGAAGGCCATCCTCACCAACCAGTACATGCAAAGCATCTCTGTCCACTGGAACATAAATGACCCCAACTTTCCCCAACGCACCAATTATTTCCTGCCTCCCATTCCTCAGGTGACTACAATCTTCTAGTCGCCTACCCAAGCAACCTTCTACAGCCCGAGCACCATGGCCCCCATTTGGCCTGCCCTACGGTAAACCAGCTTTTCTCCTAGGTCTTCATCCACACCCTGTCGCACCATCTCCAACATCAGTACTATCTGGCAGGCCTCTACGCAGGTGCCCCAGGCAGGGCCCCACATGCAGACAGTGGTCAACATTGGGACTCAGATTATGGGAAATGGGTGTCTAGGCTCCCTGGGCCATGCCATCTCCCAGTACAAGTACTCCTCAGCTGTGCCTAAGGCACATCAGGTAATGGAGACCGCTGTGCATATCCAAGGGCAGGAACCTTTAATTGCATCTATGCTGGCCTCAGCCCCACCCCAGGAACAGAAGCAGATGCTTGTTTTCTTACACCTTACTCCCCAACATGTACTTTTAGATCCAGTGATGTTGGCCTCCTGGCTGTTCCATGAGCAAGACATTCCATCTCTGGGCATTTTCTCTGGCTTTCCCCCCTGCCTGGAATGCTCTCCTTCCTTGTCTCCACCTCCTGACTTCCCTCAAATCCCAGCTAAAACCCCACCTTCTACAGGAAGCTTTTCCCAATCCTCCTTCATTCTAGTGCCTTCCCTGTTATCTCCTCTTTTTCCTTCACATATACCTTTTTTGTTCATAAGTGTATGCTTTTCACCCCCTCACTCAATTAGACTGTGAGCTCCCTGAGAGCAGGGTTTGTCTTGTGTTTTTTTTTTTTTTTGTATCCCTAGCACTTAGTACAGTGCCTGGCACATAGAACATGCTCATTAAATGTTTATTGACCAGAAATAAAAGAACATCAGCCCTAAAACATTTTGTAAAACTTGAAGCATTATAAAGGTGTTAGCCATTATTATAATATTTGTAATATAAATCAATTATTCTCTTATTTCAATGCTAGCTTGGAATCTCTGAGGCATGTTCCTTTTCCTCTTTTATTTTTCTTAGGTATTTTAATAAATAAGAATTCCATATTTTCACCATAACTCTCTCTGTTTGGTTGCAGGGAAGAGGAAATGGGAGGGTATTGGGAAATAAGATATACAGGCACTGGGGCATAGAGATCCACTGGAAAAGTCTAAAGGGGTATGGAAGAAAATATGGGAGAGAACAGATTGGAGAAAGGGATATCCTGTGAGACTGATATTTGGTGGCTGTGGGTAGGGGAAAAACGGGGAGAAAATTTGTAACTCAAAATGTGGCGGAAATGAATGATATAAATCAGAAGTTAATAAAGCATATTAAAAAGGAAGAAAGAAAATGGGAGGGTAAGAGTTCATCTGTGTGACTGATTTCAGGGCTGAAGCCAAAGTAGAAAGACAGAAGCCATCATCATCAGGGACCAGAGTGAATTAGTTGAGCCTAGATGATCTGTAGTCTGTAGCAAATTTACTTGAAGATTTTTTTCTCCTTTTTTTTGTATTTATTTAGTATTTAATTTTTCCCCAGTTACAAGTAAAAACAATTTTCAATGTTTGTTTTAAAACTTTGAGTTCCAAATTCTCTCCCTCCCTCCCCATTCCCCCTTATTGACAAGGTGATCAATTCCATATAGGTTATACATGGGTAGGCATGCAAAACATATCCATAAGTTGTGTTGTGAAACAAAACATAGACAAAAATAAACTCAAGAAAAATAATGAAAATTTTAAAAAGTATGCTTCAATCTGTATTCAGATATGATCGATTTTTTTCCCTCTGGGGATGGAGAGAAGTTTTCATTCTAAGTCCTTCAGAGTTGTAATGGATTGTTGTATTGCTGAGAATAGCTAAATCATTAACAGAAGATCATCTCACAGTATTGTTGTTACTTTGTATTCAGTACATTTCACTTTACATCAGCTCAAGCAAGTTTCTAGGTTTTTCTGAGAGTGTCCTGCTCATCATTTCTTATAGTATAATGGTATTTCATTATAAGTACATACCACAACTTTTTCAGCTATTCCTTAATTGATGGGCATCCCCTCAATTTTGAATTCTTTACTGACAGAAAAGAATTGCTATAAATATTTTTGTATATTTAGGACCATTTTGTTTTTTATCTCTTTTTTTGGATATGGATTTAGTAGTGGTATAGCTATATCAAAGGATATTCACGGTTTTATGGCCCTTTGGTAATATTTCCAAATTCCTCTATGTATTTTAATCACTTCACAACTCTGACAACAATACATAAATGTCTCATTTCCCCCATGTCCCCTCCAACATTTGTTATCTTTTATTAGCCAATCTAATAGATATGAGGTAGTACCTCAGAATTTTTTTAATTTGCATCTCTCTAATCAATAGTGAGTTAGAATATTTTTTTATTTGACCATAGATAGCTTTAATCACTTCACCTGAAAACTAATTATATCTTTAGAGGCCTTCATCAGAGAAACTTGCTTCAAAACTTTTTTCAGAGTTATTTCTGACTTTATTTCCCTCCACCCTATTCCCCCTACCCAATTTGTTTTATTCCCTCTCCTTTCACCCTGTCCCTCTTCAAAAGTGTTTTGCTTCTGACTACCCTTTCCCCTAATCTGCCTTACATTCTATCAACCCCTCCCCCTTCATCTTATCACCTTCCCCTTCTACTTTCTACAGGGTAAGATAAATTTCTATACCCCATTGCCTGTGTATTTTATTCCTGCTTTGAACCATTTCACTCACTAGCAGGGCTAGTAATCCAGATCTCGGGAGAAGCAAAAGCAAAGATAGATCTAATTAATGGAGATAAGGAAGGAAACTACATCTCACTAAAAGGTACCATAGACAATGAAGTAATAATATCCATACTAAGTATATATGCACCAATAAACATAGAACACTTTTATACAAATAAAACCAGATGTAGATAATTGGAGTTAAATTTATTGTTCATGGGTAGGTAAAGCCAATTTAATAAAAATGATAATTTTACCTAACTAATCTATTTATTTAATGTCATACCAATTAAATTCTAAAAAAAATAAAATCACTGTTAGAAAAAATAGGCAAAGAAGGAGTGCTACCAACTTCTTTTAATGATGCAAATATAATGCTGATAGACAAACCAGGAAGAGCCAAAACAGAGAAAGAAAATTACAGACTAATTTCCCTAATAAATATAGAAAAATGTTTGCAGAGAGAATACAGCAACTTCTCAGAAGAACAATACATTTTTTTTAAGCAATCAGGGTTAAGTAACTTGCTCAAGGTTACGCGGCCAGCCATTTCTGGGTGTGGTGCTGAGTATCCGAGCCCAGATTCCATCCCCAGGTCATACCGACACTGGAGCCGGTGCTCTTACTTGCTGAGCCACCTGGCTGCCCATAGAATAATATATTTTAAACAGGTAGTATTTACACCAGGAAAATAGTGTTAGTTCAACATGAGGAAAACTATCTGCATAATTGATCATATTGATAACAAATTTGACAGAAATCATACGAGTATCTCAACAGATGCAGGAAAAGCTTTTGATAAAATACTATACCCATTCGTATGAAAAACAGAGCATAGAAAATTTGGGCCAAGGTTAGGTGCTCACTGTCCCTTCATGATATTATTCATGGAATAGCCAGGTCCTGGTTGGCTTTGTTCCTCATTTTCTTGGCTCCTGCCCTTGACTTTTATCTTCCTTCATGTAGCTTCAATCAACCTGTGGGAAGGCTTCAATCTTTCCATTTAGAATTCTGCTGTCTCCCTTTTTCCCCTCTCATCTTCTGCCTATGATCTTCTGTCTTTCTTTCTACCCTAGGAAATCATTGGTCTATGTGTTATGGGAATTTTCTGGTGTGGGAACCCTGGTCAGGTTTTAGTCATCTTACATTCTTAATGGGGGTTTTGATGTTTGAGTCAAGTCTGATTATCTGGGCTTTGTGCTAATTTGCAAGGTTCATCAAATACACCCAATATCTAGATTTCTTCCTGAGTAATCCTTGGCAGGACAAAGGATTTTTGCTTTTGTTTCACTTTCAAATTTTGGATTATTATTTAATCTGGTGACCTTAATAGGTCTTTTCTGGAGTCTGTGTGGAAGAACTGGGACACTTTCACATTTTCAAACTTTCAAATCAAATACTTTCACCTTTCACATCACAATCTTAATTGAAAGCTCCAGAAACTTACAAGTAATATTTTTGTCTCTGTATCCCCAGTACTAAGTAGACAATTAACAAAGTTTCTTAATTGCTAAATAGCTTCAGTTAACTAGAAATATAAATTCACCAAATGTTATTATTTAGATAGCAAAAAAAAAACATCAGTAAGAAACAATAAAAAGGGAAAATCCCATTCAAAATAACTAAAAAAGCACTTACAATATAATCCATTCAATCAAACAAGGCATATTTAAAACATATAAGTATAATCACAAAGTACTCTTTAAGGAAATAAAGAATGACAAACAACTGGAGGTGCATTCATGTTTCATGATGAAGTTGCCTTAATATAATACAATTTATGATATTATTTAAACTAACATTAGTGCTAACAATAAATGTACCAATGGATTAATTTTTCACAATAAATAAAATAATATTAAAATTCAATTGGAGGAAAAAAGGTCCAGAATATATTGCAAAATTATGTAAAAATATTAAAATAAAGGGAGTAAAACACTCCAAGAACTCAAATTCATAACATTCATCAACACTATTTAACGATTTTGAAAAATAGAAAAACATCAAACTGAAAAAAGTAAATAGGGATAATTCAGAAAAAATAAAATTCAATAACCCAGAGTTCAATGAACTTATGAAAATAAACTGAAAATAATTATGGAGAAAACAAGATAAATATTAAAAACCAATTATAAAGGACTCAATAAGGTCTAGTTATTTATTTATATGTGAAAATGTTAACAGTACTTTTATGACTAGTATTATTTGGGCAGTTTTAAAGAAAGTCTTGGACTGAGATGTGTATGATGGGATGAGTCTCAAAAATTAAATTGTTTAGGGAGAGATATAAAGGATTAATTTTATCATACAAATGAGGTATGAAAGGAAAACTTGATATAGAAGAACCAAGTGGCAAGGAGGACTGGTAGTGCTAGAACTTCAATTAAGAATGGGTTAAAGAGGTAACAACACAAACAAGAAATGCATGTATAATCTAGAAGGATACAAAAGTCTTCTGAATTCAGAAAGAAATAAGAGGGTAAGGGGATATGATGAGGGGAGAGGATTAGGGAGAGAGACTCAGAGTGGTGGGTAGGTTAAGGAATAGGAGGGTAAGGTAGTGGGTAGAAGTAAATTAGAACAATGAGGAGAGATATAGGGTAAATAGAGTGAGAAGGATAATGAGGGGAAAATAGGAAGAATGGAAATACACAAGTAAATATAGAGTAGGATGTGAATGGGTTGAATTTATCTATAAAATGGAAATGGGTAGCAGATTAAAAATTAGAATTCAACAATATTTTGCTTTCAGGGAATAAAAAAAATATGAAATACATATAAAGATAAAATAAAGTTGTGTAATTTATTATGTAAGAAAAAGAAGGTGTTCTGGGGCAGCTAGGTGGAGCAGTGAATAAAGCACCAGCCCTGGAGTCAGGAGGACCTGAGTTCAAATCTGACCTCAGGCACTTAACACAAAAACTAGCCATGTGACCTTGGGCAAGCCACTTAACCCCAATTACCCTCCAAAAAACAAAACAAAATTAGAAAAAGCAGGTGTAGTATTCATGATCTCATATAAAGTTAAAACTAAAATACATTTAATTAAAAATAAAAAAGGGAAACTACACTATGCATCACCAATATTATTCAATATTGTTTTATCCCATTGAAAATTACTAGACAGGGGGTGGCCAGGTAGCACAGCGAGTAAGAGCACTGGCCCCAGTGTCGGGATGATATGGGGATCGAATCCGGGCTCAAACACTTAGCACCCACCCAGAAACACCTGGCCATGTAACATTGAGCAAGTTACTTAACCCCAATTGCTTAAAAAATAATTACTAAACAACATAAAATACCTGAGTATACCTATCAGTATACTGATATAACAAAACAGACACAGGAAATGCATGGACATAAATATAGAACATTTTTATACAAATAAAACCAGATGTAGCTAATTGGAGTTAAATTTATTGTTCATGGGTAGGTAAAGCCAATTTAATAAAAATGCTAATTTTACCTAAGTAGTCTATTTATTTAATGTCATCCCAATTAAATTCTAAAAAAATAAAATTACTGAGCTAGAAAAAATAATAAAAAATTCCTTTGAGACAAGAAGTCAAGAATTTCAACAAAAGTGGAGAGGTGGAGAGGGGATGTAAAGGAAGGCAATTTAGCAGCATCAGACCTTAAGCTATATTATAAGATGAGAGCATTTTTTAAAATAAAATTTTATGTTTATTTTTAGTTTACATCATTCATTTCCACAAGATTTTTGAGTTACAAATTTTCTCCCCATCTTTCCCCTATGCACCATCCCAAAAGAGCTATACCACTGTATACCTCCCTCCCCCAATCTGCTCTCTCCTCTATCCTCCCCCATTCCCCTTCAGACTTTCCAGTAAGGGAAGATTTTTTTTTCTTATTTCCCAGTTGCATGTAAAAAAATTAATTTTTACAACTTTGAATTCCAGATTCTTTCCCTTCCTCCCTCATCACCCACCCTTACTGGAAAGTTAACAAGATAAGCAATTCAATATAGGTTGTGCATGTGTAGTTATGCAAAGCATTTCCATAGTGGATATATTGTGAAAGACTGACTATATTTCCCTCCATCCTCTCCTGCCCCCCCCACTTGTTCTATTTTCTACTTTGACCCTGTCCCTTTTCAAAAGTGTGTGTTTCTAACTACCCTCCCCCCTCCAACCTGCCCTCCCCTCCATCATCGTCCCCTCTCATCCCCTTCCTCCCTACTCTCCTGTAGGGTGAGATACCCTATTTAGTGTGTATGTCATTCACTCCCTAAGCCAAATTCAATGAGAGTAAGGTTGACCCATTCCCTTTTGCCTTCCTGTTCTTCCCCTCCATTGTAACAGTTATCCCTTGCCTCTTCTATATGACATAATTTACCCCATTCTATCTCTCCCCATCTCATCTCATTGTATTCCCCTCTCACCTCTCAGTTTCACCTTTTAAATATCAACCCCTGGCAGTGCACTACTAGATGAGAGACCAGAGGAATCTGAGAGAGGTGAGTTCTATGCCCTCAGAGCAAGGCGTGAAGAGAAGGAAAGATATTGCTGGACCTGGATCTGTTTTGCATTGATAAAGGAGGAGATCCGTGCTGGTCCAGGAAACCCAGAAGAAACACTACAAAGACCCTGAGCTGGTGGATCAGCTGGTGTGGGTAGAGAACAAATGGCAATGATGCAGATTTCAGGCAGACAACTTAAACAAGCTGAGAAATTTATGCAACAAGACAATTGAAGAGAAAATGAAGAAAAAAGAGCCTGTGTAGGATAATTAATCCTTGCCAGAGAGTGTGTTGAACCTTTATGACTTGACTGCAGACATGTTAGCAAGCCTGAAAGTGATACAGATAAAAAAAAAAGTCTGATTCCTCTTTGATGAAGCCATTATCAGGTGTGATGCTGAGAGGATACAGTTGGAAGCAGAGTGATTTGAAAGTCTCCAAGAAATTGGGAACCTCCTCCATCCCTCTGTGCCCATCAGTAATGACGAGGATGCTGACAACAAAGTAGAGAGGATTTGGGGTGATAGTACTGTGAGAAAGAAATATTCTTCTGTGGAGCTGGTGGTGATGATGGATGACTTTTAAGGTGAAAAAGGAACAGTGGTGGCTGAGAACAGAGGCTACTTCCTGAAGGGAGTCCTCTTGTTTTTAGAACAGGTCCTTATCCAGCTTGCCCTTAGAACCCTTTCTAACAGGTTCTACAACCCCATCTACACCCTTTCTTCATGAGAAAAGAGGTGATGCAGGAGGTGGCACAACTCAGCCAATTCAATGAAGAGCTGTACAAGGTGATTGGCAAAGTCAGTGAAAAATGTGATGATAATTCCTATGATGAGAAGTACCTGATTGCCACTTCAGAACAGCCCATTGCTGCTTTACTCCATGATGAGTGTCTTTGACCAGAGGACTTGCCCAAGTATGCTGGCTTTTCTACCTGCTTCTGCCAGGAGGTGGGTTCCTATGGTTGTGATACCCCCAGCATATTTCAGGTCCATCAGTTTGAAAAGCCTGAGCAATTTGTCTATGCATCACCACATGACAACAAATTGTGGGAGATGTTTGACGAGATGATCAGTACTGCAGAGGAATTCTACCAGGCCCCGGGCATTCCTTACCATATTGTGAATATCATCTCAGGCTCCTTGAACCATGCTGCCAGCAAGAAGCTGGACCTGGGGGCCTGGTTCCGTGGCTCAGGAGCCTTCTGTGAATTAGTATCCTCCTCCAATTGCACAGATTATAAGGCCTGTTGGCTCCATAACCACTATGGACAGACTAAGAAGATGACAGATAAGGTGGAATTTGTCCATATGCTCAATGACACAATGTTTGCCACTACCTGGACCATCTATGCCATCCTAGAAAACTACCAGGCAGAAAAGGGTATCATTGTTCCTGAGAAGTTAAAGGAACTCATGCCACCAGGTCTTCAAGAATTGATCCCCTTTATAAAACCCGCCCCAATTGACTAGGAGCCATCCAAGATACAAAAGAAATAGCATGAGAATGGAAAAAAGAAAATGACATTTGGAGATGTAGCACTGAAAGGTTGAATGCAGAACATGGAGGTCACTGACATCTGAACGTGGCCTCCTCAACTCCCCAATTCTTTCATCTCTACCAGCATGGAACCCCAGGAGCCTGCCCAGGGACAGTAGAACCAAGTATTCATCCACTGCCCCACCACATTCTGTCTCTGAAGCTAAGAGAACCAGTCTGCTCTTACAATGCACCTGCCTCTTTCTGGACATAGGATTTTATCTCTGATGACTGGTAAAATGTGTAATAAAGAATCTGTGGAAGGGAAAAATAATAATAATAAATATCATCCCTTCCTATTCAATTGGACCTGCCCCTCTCTCTATGTATACCTGTGCCCATATATACACACACTTACTTCATATGCACATATACCATCCTATGTAGACACATATATGTATGTATACATATATATTTATTTATATTCCCTTCAACAATCCTCACTCTGAGTAAAGTTTCATAAGTTACAATTATCATTTTTCCATGTAGGCATGTAAATAGTTCAACTTTGATAAATTCCTTATGATTTTTTCCCCTGTTTGCCTTCTCATGCTTTTCTAGATCCTTTTATTTGAATGTCAAATTTTCTATTCAATTCTGTTTTTTTCATCATGAATACTTGAAAGCCCTCTAGTTCACTGAATGACCATATTTTCCCCTGATACTTGATACTCAGTTTTGCTGGGTAGGTGATTCTTGGTTCTAATCCTAGCTCCTTTGACTTGTAGAATATCATATTCCAAGCTCTTTGATCCCTTAATGTAGAAGCTGCTAGATATTGTGTAATCCTGATTGTGTTTCCACAGTACTCAAATTGTTTCTTCCTGGCTGCTTGTAATATTTTCTCCTTGACCTGGGAACTCTGTAATTTGTCTATAATATTCCTAGGAGTTTTCTTTCTAGGATCTTTTTCAAGAGGTGATCAGTGAATTCTTTCAATTTCTATTTTGCCTTCTGGTTCTAAAACATCAGGGCAATTTTCCTTGAGAATTTCTTGCAAGATGATTTATAGGTTTCTTTTTTGATCATGGCTTTCAGGTATCCCGATAATTTTAAAATTATATTTCTTGGATCTATTTTCCAGGCCAGTGGTTTTTCCAATGAGATATTTCACATTGCCTTCTATTTTTCATTTGTTTGGATCTGTTTAATAGTATCTTGATTTCTCATAAAGTCATTAGCTTCCATTTGCTCCAGTCTAACTCTGAAGGAATTATTCTCTTCAGTGAGCTTTTGAAATTCTTTTTCTATCTGACAAATTTAGCTTTTTTAGGCATTCTTCTCCTCCTTGGCTTTTTGGGCCTCTTTTGCCATTTGAGTTAATCTATTTTAAGGTGTTATTTTCTTTAGTCAGGTTCTTTACTGTCTTTTCATGATTTTCTTGCATCATTCTCATTTCTCTTCCCAATTTTTCCTCCACTTCTCTTATTTGGTTTTCAAAATCCTTCTTCAGCTCCTCCATGGCCTGTGACCAGTTCATATTTTTCTTGGAAGCTTTTGATGCAGGAGTTCTGACTTTGTTTTCTCCTTCCCATTCCATGCCTTGATCCTTCTTTTCCCAAAAAAGGAATCTAGAGTTGAATTTTTGTGCTTGCTTTGCTTCCTTTGCTTGCTCATGTTGCCACTCAATTACTTGACTTTTGAGCTCTTTGCCACATTAAAACTCTGATTCCAGAGAGAAGAGCTTTGTTCTGACTTGCTGGGGTTTTTTCAGCTGCTGGAACTATTAGGAGCACACCATCTCTGCAACGCCCACAAACTCTGGCTCACTGGTCACATACCTCAGGACCACCACCCAAGAACACGATCCAGATCCGAGCCCGTTTATGTAAAAGCAATCACCGTCTGAATGTTCACATGGTGCCACTATGATCTGCAGGCCAGGAGCTCTGAAGCAGCCATGTGGAGGTGGCTGCACTTCTGCCACTTCTTGCCCTGGGGGCCGGGGCCAGACGTGCTCCTCCATTCCCCTCCACCCCCCTCCCCCAGTTCCAACAGAGTTCTACACTGACCTCTCACTTTTTCTTTGGCATTTATGGGTTGATAATTATGGAAACCACCACTGTTTCTGGTGATCCACTCTCCAGAATTCCTCTGCAGCTACTGCTATCCTGGGGCAAAAACTGAGGGCTCAGTTGGGGCTGGGCTTGGCTCCCAGCATGCTGTGATGTACCCTTCCTGTCTGCCTGCTGGGCTGCATTCAGCAGGAGATTTGTTTTACTCTGTCACTTTGTGGGTTCTGTAGCTCCAAAATTTGTTTAGAGTCATATAGGTATTTCAGGTGGTTATGGGGGAAGCTCATGGAGTTTTCCTGCTTCTACACTACCATCTTGATTCCCAAACCAGACAAGAGCATTTTTGAATTGTAAAATGAATATTTTTTATTATTTTAAATTAAATTTTTCTTGTATAAGCAAAATAACTGTAGCCAATAATAGAAGGAATGTAGAAATTTGGGAAGAAACTCTCATAGACAATCTTATAGATAGTATGTAATTATGTTGGAATACTGCTTTGGTAAAGGAAAGGATAAGCTGATTGATTTTGGAAAACATAGAAAGATTTGAGTCAATGAAGGATGATGCTATCTATCTCCAGAGAAAGAGGTAACAAATAGAAATATGCAGAGCATGGGGCAGCTTGGTGGCACAGTGAATGGAGTACCAACCCTGGAGTCAGGAGGACCTAGGTTCAAATCTGGCCTCAGACATTTAACACTCGCTAGCTGTGTGACCTTGTGCAAGTCACTTAACCCCAAATTCTCTACCTTCCGCCCCAAAAAGACCAAAAATAAAAAATTAAAGAAAAAGAAATATGTGTAGTAAAGTATTATATGTGTATATTATTATGTTTATGTATATCTATAATATGTATCTATATTTAATTTTAGCTTTCTTTAGGGTGTAGTGGGGGAACAAAGTAAAAAGTGCACAGAAGACAACAAAAGAAAACCTAGAAGGAAGCGAAGAAAAATTGGATTGCTTAGAAAATAATGTGTAGTAATTATTATATAGATTTCCTCAAAATGGAAATTTTTTGTTTTATACTGAATCCTTTCTTTGTTCTCCTATGTACTTGGAAATGTTCTTTCTTTTCTTTTTCTTTTATTTCATTTAAGGTAAAATGAATAAAAATTTACCAAAAAAAATAACAAAAGAGAGAAAACTAGAAAGCATTTAGGCTGAAACTAGGTTAAAAACATCTTATGTCACATACTAAAATAAGTTTAAAATGAATATAAAGCTACATATAAAAATCACACTTTTAGGAAGATAGAGATATACAGATATATAGAGAAATCTCAGTCAGTAAGCATATGTTAAGTGCCAGACTTTGTGCTAAGGGAGAAAATCTTTGCATTTAATATTCCTGATGTAAATCTGATAACTATCATAGTAGAGTGGATAGAGGGCTGGCATAAAATCCAAGAAGACTTGGGTTTCAATTTTTGCTTAATTTTTTCAATTGCTTGGTGTCTATGTTCCTATACCAAGGAAATAGTAGCTGTGGTCTCTGTCTCAATGGATTTGATAATCAAGATATGTAGTGAATTAACTAAAACTAAGACTATAGTATATAAGAAGACAATTTTCAAAAGAATCACCAACTATTCACAGTGATACAAAGATTATTCCTTAGCATTTTCTTCAGTGTATTTTTGGGTCTTCTTTAGCATGCTGTTGACTCCTTTTTGTAATTTTCTTGCATCATTCTCATTTCTCTTCCCAATTTTTCCTTCACTTCTTACTTGATTTTCAAAATCCTTCTTGAACTCCTCCATGGCTTGTAACTAATTCATATTTTCTTGGAAGCTTTTGATGCAGGAGTTCTGACTTCACTGTCTTTCTCCTGTTCCACGTTTTGATTCTTTTTGTCCTCAACAAAGGATTCTATGGTCTGTTTGTGCTTCCTCTGCTTGCTTACCTTCCCAGCCAATTATTGACTTTTGAGCTCTTTGCCACAGTAGAACTCTGCTTCCAGAATGGAGAGAGCTTTGTCCCAAATCACTGGGGTTTTTGCAGCTGCTGAAGCTATTAGGAGGGTGCCCTCTCTATGCCCTCTACAAGCTCACTGGCCACACACCCCAGGAACAGCACCAAAGACCATGATCCAAATCCAAGCAGGTTAAAGCAAGAGTGATTACCCTCTGAATGGTCACTTGGTCCCCCTACAATGTGCAGACCAGGAGCTCTGGAAACAGCCAGCTGCACAGCCACCACACCCATGCTGCTTCTTGCCCCAGGGCCAGGGGCTGGATTGTGCTCCTTTGTCCCCCCACCTCTTCCAACAGAGTTTTATTCTGACCTTTAACTTTGTCTTTGGTGTTTATGGGCTGAGAAGTCTAGAAACCACCACAGCTCCTCTTCATTCACTCTCCTGAAGTCTGCTCTGGTGGCTGCTGGTTAGGGCTACTTTGGGATTCAAAGCATGGCTTACACTAGACTGTGCTCAGCTCCCAGTTCAGTGTGATACTCTCTTTCTGCTAGCCTGCCAGGCTGCCTTCAGAGGGAGAGTTGCATCTCTCTGTCTCTTTGTGGGTTCTGTAGCTCTAAAGTTTGTTTACAATCATTTTTTTTACATGTATTGGAAGTGACTGGAGTGGGAGCTTGTAATAGTAATGGAATTTAAAGATTACCCCTGTATTGCCTTGGTTTTCAGATTTATTGTGTTAAAACCCAGAGCTTATGAATCCCACTTGTGGAATGGATTTGTTGACATGAAAAGAAAGGGATGAACAGGGAGGAGTTGGTGACATGAATTTAGAGAGGCACAAGCAGAGAGAAAGGCAGAATAATTTTTTGAAAACAGCATCACGGAGGCAGAGAGATGGAGAGTATTGCCAAGGGCCAGTTCGAACTGCCCTGGACGTTTTAGAGCTGCCACCCAGAGCTGGCAAGGACTGAGAAGACATGGCAGTTATGCTGGTACTTTGTCTTTCTGTTTTGATGTTTTTCTTTTTTGCCAGATTCATCTACTGGTGAATGACAGTCCTGTTGATGCAGAGGTCCTGGAACCTTGCTGTTGATTCAGAGGTCCTGAGACTGTTCTGCAGACAGAGAGTGAATTGCACTCACTGGTGAATGCCGTATTTTAAATTATGCTATATTTTGATTTTCTCTGTTCTTAATTTGTCACTGAATAAAATGGACAGCAGCTATGCTGGTATTTTGAACCTTGGGGAGTTGCTTTTGCTTTGCATTACAGAGCTCATGCCAAGTTTGTGCTTCTACTCTGCTATCTTGGGTCCACCCCTCCCTTATCATTAATAATAAAAGAAATTAAAATCAAAATACTCAAAGGTTTCCTCTAATACCCATAAATTTGACAAAGATACCAAAAGATATTAATAGGGAAAGGTGGAATGACTATGGAAAGGAAGGTATTCTCATAAATTAGAGGTAGGGCTATGGATTGATCTACCCATTAAGAAAAGTAATTTACAATTAAGTTAAGATTATGACTGACTTTAACCTAAAATAAGGCATAACGAAAGGAAATAAGAGATAGATATCTAGTTTCATATATACCAAAATATTCACAACAGCACTTTTTTATACTAGCAAATAACTGAAAACAAAGTAGATATTCATGGAAAGTAAAATGGCTAAATAAATCGTGTTATGTGAATATATTGCTATATTCTTTGGTATAAGAAATATGAAATGTGA
This sequence comes from Petaurus breviceps papuanus, assembly GCF_028583685.1. Classification (NCBI taxonomy): domain Eukaryota; kingdom Metazoa; phylum Chordata; class Mammalia; order Diprotodontia; family Petauridae; genus Petaurus; species Petaurus breviceps. Next base: position 6,617,612 of record NW_027185698.1, read on the forward strand.
ATAATTCAGAGAATAATGTGAAAATTTATTAAAGTAGAATCAGAAAACTATGTACATGATAACTATCATCATGTAAATAGAAAGAATAAAATTTATAAAACTGAATATTTTGTAATTATAATGACCAAGCTCAACTTTTGAGAAGAAATGAGAAAATCTACCTCTTTGCTTCCCCTAAACAGGTAGATAACCATTAGTGGGGAATATTGAATAATTGGTTAGACATTGACAATGCAATGGTTGGTTTTTACTGAAAAGTCTTTCTCTTTCTTTGTAATGAAGGCAGGTTTACTGATTGGGGAAGTAGGGTAATATGTATTTGGAAATGAATTTGATATAAATGTTATACATCAATAAAAAGAAAAGGAAAAGATATAATTAACAAAGGAACAAACCCTTCAGAGCTGTCTCTCTACTCATTAAAAGAAGTGATGAGAAAATAACTGTTAAGTGAACTGCTTTTTTCATATATTTCAGAGGAGACATGAAAAATTCTATTCATAGAACACAAGGCTTGCAATCAGGAAGGACTGAGTTCAAACCTAGCCTCGAACATTTACTAACTATGTGAGCAACTCATTTAACCTCTGTTTTCCTTAGTTTCCTCAACTGCAAAATAAGGATAACAATAGTAGTTATCTCACAGGGCTATTATTGCATGGATCAACTGGAAGAATAGCTGTAAAGCACATGTCACAGTGCCTAGTACATAACAAAAGCTCTGTTAATGTTAACTATCATTATTTCTGGCATCACCTTTTGCCTTTTTATTCTATCCATGTAAATTTACTATAGCTATGTAACTATTGTCCTGTAATTAGACAAAATTATTGAATATTATAATTGGGACAGAAATTAGAGATTATCTAATACAAACTTTTCTCTTAAATTGGCAAGTCACTTCATACTAAAATACAATTTTTGAAAAATTTCCTCTCCATGCAAACACATCTGAACTCTCTGGATTGCTAAGACATATCACTTAGGTGACTTTTCTTTTCTTTTTCTTCACTACCAACCCCCATTTTCTGGTATCATTTCACAGGGACATGCTAATGGTTATTAACAATAGTTCAGATGCTATGTGACAAGTTAAGAGCTCCAGTGGCAGGGGAAAAGACATAGAGCCAGACAACATCATTTTCTTAAGACGGAAATTCCCACTGTCATGAGTCTATTGAGAAGTCTACAGGATAAATGTGTGATCTGAAGGGAAATTTCTCAGCCAGATCACAGTAGGGACACCTTTACTTTCTGAGCAAAGTGTTGGCATTCATCAAAGCTTTCTATGTCCTGGAGCTGTGGAGAGTGAGAATGACTATATAACACAAAATTGAGATTGGGCCATTACTTAGTGAATTTAATCAGCATAAATGACTGAACTGAAAAGCCATACCTGGAAAAGATATGATTTTTTTAAACCGTTGATTAGGCCATTTTTTGCTACTTATATAGATCAAACTAGCAAGGTAATCCACAAAAATCCACTTTGTTTCAAGTTACACTGATATAGGACTGGTATAGTGAAAAGAATTCTAGCTTTGAAGTCAGAGGACTTGGGTTCAAATAGAACTTCTGATACTTATTACATGGTTGGCATTTAGTAAGTCATATAACTTCACAGAATAAACATCTCTGACCATGTCACACCCTCCACCCTCCATTTAAAATCTCTGAGGATTTTCAGTATCAAAGATAAAATCCTGGGGCTGGAACTAAAAGAACTTCCCAACCTAGCCTCCTCCTACCTCTTCAGTCTTCCTATACCTTACTCTCTGATCCATTAATAATGGGCATCCATGTTTTACACTTGATCTTATGCTTCTAGCTTATCCCCACTACATATAATTCCTGCTGATGGTTTTGGATACTGCTTATCATTTTAAGGAAAACTCCATTAATGCTTATGTTCTCTAGTGTTTTAAATAAGAACGAGTACTATATCTTGTCAAAAGCTTTTGCTGCATCTATTGAGATAATCATATGATTTCTGTTAGTATTGTTATTTATATAGTCATTTATGCTGTTAGTTTTCCTAATATTGAACCAACCTTGCATTCCTGGTGTAAATCCCCCCTGCTCATAGTGTATTATCCTTGTGACAAATTGCTGCAATATGTTTGCTAGCATTTTATTCAGAATTTTTGTATCAGAATCCATTAGGGAAATTAGTCTATAATTTTCAGTTTTGGCTCTTCCTGGTCTAGGGATGAGTACCATATTTATGTCAGAAACAGAATTTGGTGGGACTCTTTTTCATCTATTTTTTCAAATTGTTTATATAGTAATGGAATTAGTTATTCTTTAAATGTTTGGTAGAATTCACTTGTAAATCAATCTGGCCCTGGAAATTTGTTCTTAAAGAGTTCATTGATGCATTATTCCAATTCTTTTTTTCTAAAATGGGGTTAAGTACTTTGTTTCCTCTTCTGTTGATTTGGGCAATTTATATTTTTGTAAATATTCATCCATTTCTCTTAGATCATAAGATTTATATTGTCATACTGTTGGGCAAAATAACTCCTAAGTATTCTTTAATTTCCTTTCCATTGTTGTGAATTCACCCTTTTCATTAAAAGTCTAATTAACTAAAGGTTTATCTCTTTTAACTATTTTTTTATTAAAAAGCTCATTTTATTACTTTCATTTTTATTAAACTTTTTGTTTTTCAGAATTTCTAATTTGGTATTTAATTGGATATTTTAAATTTATCCTTTTTCTAACTTTTTTTAGCTGCATGCTCCATTCATTTATCCCCTTTCCCTCTTTTATTCATGTAAGCATTTAGAGATATAAAATTTCCCCTAAGAACTGCTTTGGCTGCTTCCATAAGTTTTGGTATGTTCTCTTATTACTATCATTCTTGTTGATGAAATTATTGACTGTTTCTATGATTTGTTGCTTGACCCACTCATTCTTTAGGATTAGATTATTTAGCTTCCAATTAATTTTTAGCCTATCTTTCCTTGGGTCTTTACTACATATGTTTTTTGTTGTATAATGATCTGAAAAGATTGCATTTAATATTTCTGCCTTTCTGCATTTGATTGTGAGGGTTTTATGTCTTAATATATAGTGAATTTTCCTTTAAGTGCTATATACCACTGAAAAAAAAGGAATATTCCTTTGTATGCCTTTTCAATTTTCTCCAGAGTCCTATTATATCTAAATTTTCTAAAATTCTGTTCACCCCCTTAACTTATTTCTTGTTTATTTTGTGGTTGGATTTATTGAGTTCTGAGGGGGGAGGTTGAGGTTCCCCTGCTTTTATAGGTTTGCTTCCTTTTTCTTCCTGTAACTCACTTAACTTCTCTCTCTCTAAGAACTGGATGCTATACCACTGGGTTCATATGTTTAGTATGGATATTACTTCATTATTTATGGTACTTTTTAGCAAGGTGTAGTTTCCTTCCTTATCTTTTAAAATTATATCTGTTTTTGCTTTTGCTTTATCTGAGATCATGATTGCTATGCTTGCTTTTTTTTAAGTTTAAATGAATTATAATATATTCTGCTCCAACCTTTTACCTTCACTCTTTGTGTATCTCTTTGCTTTAAATTTTTTTTTTTTACAAATAACATATTGTACGATTCTTGTTTTTATTCAACTCTGTCATGTGCTTCTATTTTACCGGAGAGTTCATTCCATTCACATTCACAGTTACGATTACTAACTGTATTTCCATTTATCATATTTTCCCAGGTTTATATATTTCTCTCCTTTCACTCTGTTCCTCCTCACCAGTTAGTTTTTTTTCCTAATACCCACCTCCCTCAATCTGTCCTCCCTTCCCTCAGACCCACACTTTCCCTTTTCTTTCCCCTTTCTCTTCCTGTTTCCTTAAATGGTATCACAAATTTCTATACCTCAGTGTGTATGTTCATCTTTCCATGTATGGATGTAAACAGTTTAACCTTATTAAATAACATTATTTTTCTTTCCTTTTTACCTTTTTAAAGTTTTTTTTTCTTGAATCTTTTATTTAAAGATCAAAATTTATGTTTATCTCTGGTCTTTTTATCAGGAATGAATGAAAGTTCTCTATTATATTGCATGTCCATCTTTTCCTCTGAAAGACTATGCTCATTTTTTTCTGAGTGGTTCCTTCTTTATTGAAATCCAAGTTCCTCTGCCTTCTAGAATATCATATTTCAAGCCCTCAGATTCTTTAATGTGGAAACTGCTAAATCTGTATAATCCTGACTATGGCTCCTTGATATTTGAATTGTTTCTTTCTGGCTGATTGCAGCATTTTCTCCACTCTCTGATAATTCTGGAATTTTGCTTCAATATTCCTTGGAGTTTTTATTTTGGGATCTCTTTCAGGAGGTGATTCATGGATTTTTTCAATGACTTTTGCCTTCTGTTTGTAAAATATCAGAGCAGTTTTCCTTGATAATTTCTTGAAAGATTCTGTCCTGGCTCTTTTCTTTCTTTTTTTTTTTATCATGGCCTTCAGATAGTTCAGCAATTCTTAAATTATCACTTCAGGATCTATTTCCAGGTAAATTTTCTTAATGAGAATTTTTTTTACATTTCCTTCTGGTTTTTCATTCTTTTGATTTTGTTGAACTAATTCTTGATGTCTCATAGAGTGTTTGGCTTCCATTTGCCCAATTCTAATTTTTAAGGAATTATTTTCTTCACTCAGCTTTTGGACCTTCTTTTCCATTTGGCCAATTCTACTTTTAAAGGCATTGTTTTCCTCCAGTGGATTTTTTTCCCCCAGTTGACCAACTCTATATTTAAGGAGTTGTTTTGCTCAGTCTGTTTTTGTGCTTCCTTTTCCAAGATGTTGGCTCTTTTTGTTTCATAATTCTTTTGTGTAACTCATTTCTTTTCCCATTTTTCTTCTGCCTATCTTACTTGATTTTCAAGGTCCTTTTTGAGCCCTTCCTAGAGTACTTTTGGGACTTGAGACCAATTCATATTCCCTTTGAGGCTTCACATTTAGGCATTTTGATGTTTTCCCCCTCTGAGTTTGTGTTTTGATCTTCCTGTTTGCCATGGTAGCTTTCTATTTTTAGAGTTCTTTTCTTTTTTCTCATTAATTTTCCAGCCTATTTTGTTACTTGTAAAGTTGAGCTCTGCTTCTGGGTGACAGTAGGCACTATAGCAAGCTTCTTATGCTGGGGACCATGGGGCCTGGTTACTAGATTTCCACAGTGGAGTTTCAGATGCTTGTAGATTGCCCACTGCACTGGGTGTGGCCAAGCTTAGTTGTGTCTGTTGTGCTAGGGTTCTAGGGCTTAAAATTTGCCTCTCACACTAGAGCCGGAGGCCTCACTGCTGACTTGCCTGGACTTTGTCTACACTGGGCTGTGCTCTACTTTTACCCAAGTGAGATAGATCTTTCCTGAAGTCCTTCCAAGTTATCTTAAGCTGGAAAATTGTTTAACTCAGTCTTTCTGTGGGTTCTGTCACTCCAGAATCTGTTGAGAGTCTTCATATGACATTACATCTGAGGGAAACTAGGGTGAGTGTAGGAAACTTTTTTGGCTTCTCTCCATCTTCTTGACTCTACCCCTTCCTTGCTGATTTTTACACAATACACTTCACTTCTCTAACAGGGGAATTTCTACTGACTGTTGTGCATAAACAGAATTTTTTTCCCTTCTGGTCTCCATCTCCTTGCTTTCTTTGAATCCTAGCTAAAGGAAACAAAACAGGCAATTTTTAGAAGAAGAAATCAAAACTTCATGTAGTAACTTGAAAAAAATGCTCTGAATCACTATTAATTAGAGAAATGCAAATTAAAACAATTCTGAGGTGCTGCCTCACACTTTTAGATTTACTAACATGACAGGGAAGGAAAATGACAGATTCTGGAGGGAATGTAGAAAATAGCCACTGATGCACTGTTGGTGGAGTTCTAAGCTAATACAACCATTCTGGAGAACAATTTGGGGCTATGTCAAGAGGACTATAAAACTATTCCTACTTTTTTATCCAGAAATATGACTACTAGACCTATACTTAGAAGAAATCAAAGAAAAAACAAATAGCTCTATATGTATAAATAATATTTATAGAAGCTTTTTTTGTGGTGGCAAAGACTTTGAAATTCAGGGGATGTCCACGAATTAGAGAATGGCTAAACAAGTTGTAGTATATGACTGTGGTGGAATACTGTCATACTCTAAGAAATGACAAGGAAGATGATTTCAGAGGAAAATGGGAAGACATGTGAAATGATGCAAAATGAAGTGATCAGAAACCGAAGAACATCGTAAATCGTAAGAGCAATAATGTATGATTGCCAGCTGTAAATGAATTAGCTATTCTCAGCAATACATTTGTCCAAGACCAATCCAAAGGATCTATGATGTAATCTATTTACCTCTAAAGAGGAAAATGGTGAACTAAGTATAAATTGGAGTATAATTTTTCCATCATATTTTTCTTTTTTTGTTTTTTGATTGTTTTGCAACATAGGTAATATGGAAATATGTTTTAAATGATTTAACATGAATAATTGATGTCATATTTCTTTTCTTCTCCATAGGTCGTGGAGGGGCTAGAATGAGGGAAATAATTTATAATTCAATATTTACAAAAAGAATGTTAAACAAATTTTTAAAATCCCACATTCAATGAAAAAACTTTCCTTGTCTCCTTTAATGATAGTCCCTTCTATCTGTTGATTTCTCCAGTTTATCCAATGTAAAACTCATTTGTACATAGCTGATTGCATACTTACTTACCCATTAGACTCTGTACTCCTTGATACCTGAGACTGTCTTTTGATCTTTTTTGTGTATCCCAAGTGCTTGGCACAATACCTGGCATAGAGTGGTCACTAAAGAAATGCTCATTCACTAACTGACTAACTTCTTATAGCCTCAGTTTTCTTATCAATAAGATGCAGGATTTTGACTAGAAGGCCCATAAGGTCCCTTTCAATTCCTCAAAGTATGTCATAGTAGGGGAAAATACTAGATTTGGAAACAGAAAAAAATGTGTGTTCTTAGGCAAATGACTAACTCTTTCTAGCCCTCGGTTTCCTCATCTGCAGATAACATAGTTTAACCTACTCCTCTTCCAAGGTTCTTTCAAGCTTTCTGCATATCATCCATTGATGATCCTGTGAGCCCCAACTTTGCCTTCTCAATTGTAATCTTTTCCAACTGAGGTGAAATGATAAAAAGTTATGAAGAGGTGTATTTATGGAGACTGACAATTTATTCCCCAAGTATAATCTGTACAAGTATAATTCCTCCAAAGAGGAATTTGCTTTGTTTGAGAACTATAACAGGGTGTGTGTGTGTGTGTGTGTGTGTGTGTGCATGTGCAGTCAGTCTATACAGAGGGCACCCATGGTTTGCAAAACTACATTATTTTATCTGTGTATATTGGGGCTGGTCTAACTGTGCCTAGTTTGTCTAATGTGGAATCCCTTTGTTTCTCCTACAATGTGGATGGGAATACTCTTATTTCATTGCTTGGGTCTTTGAAAGTGCTGGGACTTAGCTGTTTGTTCTCTTTTTCTGCCATCTTTGAGCCTGCACTCTTTATAGTTACTCCTGTGTGCTATGCCCAGCCTGAAAGTCTTCAAATTAATAGGTGAGACGGGAGGGCTTGCTTCTGATTATCGCAACTATGAGAAATGGGTCTGGTAGTGTTTGTTTTTGTTCTGTGTTGTTTGTCCTAAGTTTCAGGGGTTGTAGTTGACAGTTAAAGCAATGATGACCTTGGAGTTTGGACTGCAGGCAGCTAAACAAAAGAGGATAATCCCACTCACACAGTGGGTTATATCTTAGAACAAGTATTCCTTGACCAGCCCAGCATTTCCAAATAACTAAATATTCACTATCAAAGGAAATTAAATGTAGAAGAAAAATCCATTAAAATTAATGCCAAATACATGTCACTTGATCTGTACATTAATTCCCATAAATAGCAATGTCTGACATAGAGTAGATGCTTATATTATATTATATTTATATTATATTATATTATTATATTATATTATATCTATCTATCTAGTTCTATCGAAGTGTTTTTTTGGGTCCAAAAAATATGATAATTGCATTTTACTTCTCAGAGCATATTGGACTTTCTATTTCTTATTATAGATTTTAAAATATTGTCTTAGTTTTAGGCCTTTTCAAAATCACCTATCTCCATATATGTAATAGTAATGGAATTTAAAGATGCCCCTGTATTGGCTTGGTTTTTGGATTGATTGTGTTAAAACGCAGAGCTTGTGAATCCCACTTGTGGGATGGACTTGTTGATGTGAAAAGAGAGTGCTGAACTGGGAAGAGTTGATGACATAAATTTAGAGAGACACAAGCAAAGAGAGAGGCAGAAGAAATTTTTTTGGAAGCAGAATCTTGGAGGCAGAGAGAGACTAAAAAGATTGCTGAGGGCCAGTTTGAATTGCCCAGGACTTTTGAGAGCTGCCACCTAGAGCTGCCAAGGACTGAGCAGACATGGCTGTTATGCTGGTACTTTGTCTGTCTGTTTTGATGTTGTTTTGCCAGATTTGTCCACTGGTGAAAGACAGTCCTGTTGTTGCAGTGGAGCCTTGCTGTTGGTTCAGAGCTCCTGAGACTGTTCTGCAGACAGAGAGCAAATTCTGTCCATTGGTGAAGGACAGTGCTATTGTTGCAAAGGTTCTGGAACCTGGCTGTTGGTTCAGAGCTCCTGAACTGCAGACTCCTGTTCTGCAGACAGAGAATGAATTAATGAAGACACTGGCAATGTATCTTGTGGACTTGCTAAGTTTTGTCTCCCCAGGAACAAAGATTGCTGAGAACTTGCCTCAGGTCAAGATGAAGAAAAGACTTCTCTTTGGGTGTTAAATGCTGTACTTAAGCTTGTTGTTACTGTGGGGTAGATTCAATTGTGATCCAAGGGTGGGGAACTTTTGACTTTTTTTGTGCTCTGTGATTGAACAAATGAATGTACTTTACTTATGATTGGAAACTAATCTCCATTTGAGAATAGGGGCTTTGTGATGGACTAAATGGATGTACAGCCTAGGGCTGGAGTAGTATTTAGAAGAGGGATTTTGTGATTGATTAAATGAATGTAATGTCCAGGGGTGGGGTAGTACTTGATTGAATTACACTTGGTAAATGCTGTATTTTGAATGATGCTATATTTTGATTTTCTCTGTTCTTAATTTTTTCACTGAATAAAATGGAGAGCACCTATGCTGGTATTTTGAACCTTGGGAAGTTGCCTTTGCTTGGCATTACAACATAGGAGGACAAAGAAAAGGATATGGTTAATAGCATCATCAACAAAATGTCACACTACAAAGAGAAACACTTTGGATATTAGACAAAATATTATTCCTGTTTTGTATTATATATACATTCATTATTTGTATAGAAATTAAGCCTGTTAACTTTTTTAGATTTCTGAAACGTTAAGAACAATTGAGAATAGTAAAAATGTTATGATAAATATTTTATGTCTAAATCATGCATCTCAAAGACTACTAAATATTATAGATTCTTCTTTTAATTCAGAGATAAGAGAAGGAAAGAAAACATTAGAGAAAGAAAGGGAAGGAAAGGAGAGATAGAGACAGAGAGACAAGATAGAAAGAAACAGAGAAAAAAATCAATAAATTTCATTAAAAAAACAATTAACAAGGACTGATTAATCATCTACTATTTATAAGGCATTGTCCTAGGTTCCAGAGGCAGAAGTTCAAAAAGTGCTTAAATAATCCTTCACCACAAGGAGCTTATATTATGCCAAGGGGGTGAAACATGTTTACAAGTGAGTAAAACTAGGGTATTTTTATGTAGTATATATAGGCTATGGTCTAACTCTCCCACCCACTAACTATGAGGCACTGTCCAAGGTCTCAGAGACAGAAGTATGAAAAGTGGTTAAACAGACATTGACCAAAAAGACTTAACATTTTACCAGTATAATAGTATGTGTGACACAAATCCAGGTTTTCCAGGTTGAGGAGAATTCTCTGTTCCCTATACTATGTTGCCTTTCTCAGTGAATGCAGTTGATGGGACTCGTTTCTGCTCTTTGTGATGAATGGTAATGTCCTTAGGAATAAGCGACATCAGAAGCATATTCCAGGAAAAGCACCTGAAAGTTCCTATTGACAGCTCCATCAAGACATCAGCTTAATGTACTGCTACAAAGAACCCAGAATGAGATTAGTACCATTGGGAGGATTTTGGAAAATAAATATTAAACACTCTTCTCTCCTTGGTTACAGTGAAGGCATGTGTAAACCTAGAATATCATGTGCCCATCTAGTTATCACACCTGAAAATAAAAAGCCAGAATGAAGAGTGAAAAGAGACAAAGACATCCAGCTAAAATGAAAGTGGAATAGAGGATTTGCTTATGAAAATATGATAAAAAGCACTAGAAATCTAATTTTTAAAATGGTTCAGTGGACTGGGTCTATGAAATCGCACCAAAAGAAAAATAGATAATAAAAATGTTGATTTGATAATTAAAACTGGAACCTGAGATCAATCTCATTCAGTCCCTTAAATTTGAGGACTTAAAGACAAATAAGGAATATAGGAAAATCCAAAATTGGTGGCAGTATTATTGATCAGTGTTAAGACAACTTTAGGACAGGATTTGGGTGGTAAAACAGAACATGTCCAGTATATGCATGGTAAAAACTATAACAATTTCATAATATCTAAAGCATTAAATTATATTTTACCAAGAAACACTCTAGTTACTATGCTCTTCTGCCAACAAAATAACTTCCTTTATATTTATCTGTGTCCATGTTGTTCCACTCTAGATAATGTAAAATCCTTGAGGCCAGATAGTGTTTTGTTTTTCACTTTGTATACTCAACCCCTAGGGCAATGCTTAGAACATCTTACTTATTGAATTGACTTTTAAAATAAATATTCAGCAAGAATTGATAGGAGACAGTTGGGAGACAGAGATATAGAAGAAGGAAAAAACAAAAAATAAACAAATGTTACATTTCCTACTAAGAATAGCAAAGTACATTTTACTTTAAACATGGTGTAAAACGTTTATTTAATTATTCAATAATAATTATTTAATGGAAAGTTTTAGACCAATATTTAACTTTTGAGCTTCTTTCTATAGACTTTAAAAATAAAGAAAAAAAGTAAAAAAAAAACTCTTTCATTTCATTTTCAGAGTTCATTTTCCATGGGTTATTTAAATTATCATGTATGAATTGTGTGACCATTATGAATTCACATTTAAACTTAAAAAAAATTGCTGATTTAATGGGTACCTTACTCTCTTTTACCATCAGTGAAAAGAAAGGGAGAACTGAGAGTGTAAATGGGCTATTAGTCTGTTGCTTAATTACTGGAAAATTTCTTCAAGGGACACATTTTAAATATAGTTGTAAGCTAACTCTCATCTCTTTGATTATATTAATTGATTAATCAATTTTTAGAGGAATAAAGTCCAAGTCAATAGGTGTGTTCTAATCTGTTGTACAATACATTTCTAATCCCAGAACATTTTGTTAAGTAATTACTTTGATTTAAAATCAAAGAGGTTTAAAAAGATATTGATCTGCAAAGTTTTTCACTCCCCTTTTCAGCAAGACAAAAACCTGAACTATCCCACATAATTCTATAAAAAATCATTATTTAGACTTCACTAAGAAAGAATCTGGAAATTTAATGAAAAATTATCTGGGCTTTCATTTTTGCACTATCATAGAAATGTTTGCAAACAAAATGAATGGTTTAAAATTGTTATAGGGAATTTAATCTTACAAGACTGAATCGTTCCCAAGAATTTTAACAGTATTCATTTTGTATTTGATATACCTGCTACAAATTTTACTAAATAACACATAGAATAATTTTACATTTAAAGATATTGAGAAGAACTTTGTATCAGGGGGAGAATTGTACCTAGAATCAGAAGACTTAGCTAAATTCAGGTCTTCACTATTGCTACTTACTAGTCATGGGATAGTGGCAAGTCACTGAACCTCTCCATAACTAAGTCATTGACTTTCACCAAAATGTAATTGTTTTATCTCTCTAAACAAAAAATGAAGTTGTCTCATACCCATTGTCCATTTTGAAATAAAATTTAATTTGGATGGCTAATTTGTCTTTAAAAAAATCTTTTCAAACTTAAGAATTGCCTGTTAAATGGAATGTCCCAGGAGTTAGTTAAGATTACTGTAAGAGAAGGTAGGATTAAAGCTTCTCTAAGATCCCTTATGGGGCAGCTAGGTGATGTAGTGAGTAGAGCACTGGTCCTGGAGTCAGAAGGACCCTGAGTTCAAATCTGACCTAAGATATTTAACACAAAACCTGGCCATGGGACCTTGGGCAAGTTACGTAACCCCAATTGCCCTCTAAAAAGCAAAATAAAATAAAATAAAATAAGATCCTATAAAAATCTAATATTCTATTTTTAATAAAACTGAATTTATTTAAATACTTTCAAAATTTCACTAATTTATGCTTATTTCTCTTCCTTTGCTCGTCCCTGCTTTTAAACAAATAAAAACCTATCTATGGGCACATGACTTAGTTTCAGTTATCGAGATGGATTCCAAACATGGCAAGGTCTATTTTGAACTGGTGGGTTATAAACACCACAGCTGTGTTTTCCCTGGAGAGGATTTCCTTATTTGTAGCTTGTGAAATTAGAAGGAAGATGATAGAATAGGTAGAAAGTCAGTGAAAGCTCAGATGATAAGGATCCAAACAAGCTTTTCTCCTGATGTTTCAAGTGATTGGTTGGAAATGTTTTTACTCTAGAGTGAAAGCAAGTCTAGTTGGATTTCAGAAACCTGATCCTGCCCATGTGAAGTTCAAAAATCATGCCCTGCACCAGATGTCTTCATTATCTTTTTTCAATGACGCGTGATAAATGCCTAATAAAAGCTGTCCTTTCTTCCTAACTTCCATCCTTCCTTCTTTCCTCCATCACCCCACTGTTTCTTCCTCCTTTTCTTCCTCTCTCTCTCTTTTCTCTTGCTTCCTCTCTCCCTATCCCTCTTCCTTCCTTCCTTCCTCCCTTCCTCCCTCCCTCCCTTCCTTCCTTCCTCCCTTCCTCCCTCCCTCCCTCCCCTCCTTCCTTCCCTCCCTCCTTCCTTCCCTCCTTCCTTCCTTCCTTCCTTCCTTCCTTCCTTCCTTCCTTCCTTCCCTCCATCTTTCATTTCCTTTCTTCTTTCCTCTATTCTAGTGGTATATTTTGTATTTGCTCCTGCATATAATAGGAAGCCATTGGAGTTTATTGCATAGGGGCATGACATGACTGAACCTACATTTTGGGGGTAAAAAACACTTTCATGTCTGAATGGAGAATTGATTGGAATGGGGAGTCCTGAGGCAGGCAGACCCATCAGCAGGTGTGAGGTGATGAGGGCTTGTGTCAGAGTGGTATCAATGTCAGAAAAGAGAAATAAACATATTTGAGGAACATTGCAAAGGTGAAATTGACAGGTCTTTGCAGCAGCGTAGATATGGGGCAGGGTGTGAGAGACAGTGGGGAATGAATACAGGATAACACCTAAACTGTGAGCCTGAGTAATGGGAGTATGGTGTTACCCTCTACATGGAGGCTAAAGGTATAAACAAACAGTTCTCAAGGGAAGATTTATAAACTATAAACCACCATGTGAATGTATATTCTACATCACTAAGAGTAAAAGAAATATAAATAAGAACTACTCCAAGGTTTCACATCATGCCAGAAAAATTATAAAATTTAAGAAAATATGGGAAGTTGATGTTTGAAGAGCTATAGAAAGATCAGCACTTTGATGCACTGTTGGTGGAGTTGTGCATCATTAAAACAATTCAGGAAAGTAATATGGAATTATGCAAGTAGAGAAGCTAAAATATCCTTACCCTCTGATTCAGAGATTCCATTGGCAGACATGTACTCTATGGAGATCAAAAATAAAAATAAAAGCCTCATGGATGCCAAAATATTTATGACAGTGCATTTTATAGCAACAATGAAAAAAAAAGATGAGAAAAAGTTATGGTGCATAAAAATAATGGAATATTACAATGCTATCAGGAATGTTGTTTGTAGAGAAGCAAAAAAGACTTATATGAGCTGATATAAAGCACAGTATGCAAAACCAGAGAGATAATATATACAATTACTGGGAGAAAATGTAAGTGAAGGACAACAACAAAATAATTAAAATGAATGCTATGAAAGTATGATGGCCATGATTAACCATGAAAAAAATGTATGTGAAAATTACTCCCTCTGTTTTTTGCAGATTTATGAAATCATGGATGAGGAACATAAAGTGTAGCATTAGATTTTTTTCAATATGTTGATTAGTTTTGCTGAACTTTTCCTCTACCCTTCATTTTCTCTTTTATTATAAGAGATGGCTTTCCAGGAGTGGGTAAGAAAAGACAAATATATTAGATACAAAATATAATAAATTTTATTTTTAAAAGAGATCAGTGGGAAAATATGGGCTTAAATATATTTTCCAGTATTTCTTCTCTTGATAGAATATAGTAATAACTCTCATGTTATTAATTTTCTTTTTTAAGTGGATTAAATATTTAATATTTCTCTAAGGAATAAAACACCTTAAATTAAATAATACTGTGTGCATTTGTGCTTAGTTGTTGTTTTTTCCTTTGTGGGTTCTTCAGGAAAAAAATATTGCACTACAACAATTTAAAAGGCTGCTGCTATTTAAAGGGATATCTGCTTGGTCAACTGTCTATAGGATTTTTATAAAATATACTTCTGACCATAATGTAACATCCTCTTCTCCAGTCACCCAACCTTGCTCACTGAGCAATAATGTCTCCAGTATTACACTCCAAGTGTCTTCCAAGAACAAATACAAGCTTTGTTTGCCATTTAAAGTTTTTTGTAACTTGAACCCTTCCTATTTTTCTAATCTTCTTATGCATATTCCCTTCTATTTAATATATACTATCCAGCTACATGATCCTTCTTCCTTTACCTTAAATACTATATTCTATCTCCCATCTTCATGATTTTGCATTGGCTGTCCCTCAATCATGGGATTACTCTGCCAACTTAGGTTCACTTCTTTCTCTGACAATCTTTAAGTCTCAGATGGTATACATGATTGTAATCCTTGCTACCTGGGAGGGTGAGGCTGATGGATTTTTTGAGGTCTGAAGTTCTGAGGTTTGGGAGGTTGGGATCAGGCATCTGTATTAAGTTTTCCAATAATGTCATAAACCCCCTATATGTGGGGACTACTCGATTGCCTTGAGTTTGGTCAACTGGCCAAGGTCAGAAATGAAGCAATACAAATCTCTTTGATAAGAGCAGGACCAGCCCATTGGTAGCCCCTCTACTTCCAGCCTGGCAGAGATAGGAACATCCAGTCTTTCCCTGTGCAGGAGGCATTTCTGGACTCTCTCCTCCCCAAGTGGTTTCCCTTTCAAATTACCTTCCACATCTTCACTCCCCTTCTCTGAGATAGTGGTTTTCACATGTTAAAACAGCTTTTGAAACAAAATTTAATGATATGTTAGAATAAAGAATACTACTTAAATGATAAAGTTTCAGGATGAGCTGAGGCTGTTCATGTGGCATACTGACAATAATAAATATGATTTTAATTTACTTGTTTTGGGTTTTTAAAGCAATATTCTGGAAAATAGAAAAATCAGCAAGGAGCAAGGAGTGTTGGTCAAAGTAGGCATATATAGGGCCAACACTATATTCACAGCACTGATGTCGACTATGAATATGCCAGCATAGTTCAGAATTGCAAAAAAAAAAAAATCACTCTCCATATATAAGCAGAAGCGAAACATTTATTCATACACCAGAAAGCCAAATCCCAAAACCAGAAAGCCAAATCCATCACAGCAACAAAAAAGTTAATATACCTTATCAGCATAGGAAGCAACACCATCACAAAATCTTTCCACAAATACTCAAAACCTAGTACTAGCTGTCTGCTTTCCTGTGTCCTCTCTCTCCCTCCTTTCTAACTGCTTTGACTCTCATCTTCCTCTCAGCTCTGCTCCACTCTTCAGCAAACTCCTCCCACCACAGACTCCATGTGATTATATTCGGCCTATTAAGAGGCAGGAAAGATCTTCAAATTCCCATTATCATTTCAGTGCATAATGCCAGAAAACAAAGAACTCTTATTTCAATTTTTCTTCTGCCCAGAAGGATGATCTTTACACTTTACAAAATACAAAACAGACATCTCAAACAGGAAAGTGAAACCCAGTATGAATAAAGAAATAGTAGAAGGGCTCAAAATTACCCTTGATGAATTCAAGTCATCAGACAGATGAGATACATCCCAGGGAAAGAACTATTACATATGATTTCTTAGTCAATATTGGTAATTTTTGAAAGATTCTGAAGAAATAAGTAATTAGTACTGGAGAAGGTTCAATATCATTCTGTTGTTCTGGAAGGGGAGGGGAAGAAAATGGAGATTTGAAAATATAGATCAGTCAATTTCACTTCTATTCCAGGAAAAATTTGAGAATATATTATAAAAATGATTGTTAGTGAATTTCTAGAAAGAAGGTTAGTCTAGGGACAGAGTCACTAAAAATACAGCATAAAATGTTAGCCTTTGTTGTTAGTGGGGATTGGGTTTGGGGAGAGGCAGGCTTATTAGCCAGGTAGATTAAGGGCATGCTCCAGATACTGTTTTACTTCCATTTTAGTAAGACCTGAGACCAAATCTTTTATGCTATTCTTATGAACAATATAGAGAGGTGTGGGCTGGACAGTAGCAGAGTAAGGTAGGTTTAGAATTCTTTGAATGACCAGACTCAAAGCAAAAGATTAATGTGTGTCACCTAAAAAAGGAGTCAGTAGCAGAGTTTCACAGAGATCTCTGCCGGTGTGGGTGCTGTTTAACATTTGACTTAACGACTTGACTGAATGGCATCTTTTCCAAGATTGAAGATGATAAAAGTTAGACAGGCTAGTAAATATGTTAAATGATTAACAGGATCACAAAAGATCTCTATGTTCTAGAATGCTGGTATATTTTTAAAATAAAAAAAACAATGAATAAAGATAATATACTATTTTGTGTTGAGAAACAAACAAAATTTCTAACACTACATAGTCTATCTCTAAAACTTTGTACTGGCTGTCCTACATGCCTGAAATGCATTCTCTCCTTACATTTTCCTCAGAGTCCTTCTCTACCTTTAAAATGAAGCTCAGGAACCATATTCTGCATGAAGCCTTTCCTGATCCCTACCTCTAAATGCTACTTCTTTTCCTCTCAAACTACTTTTTTTGGACAACTTTAAAAGTTACTTTGTTTTATACTGAATATGTTTATATGGTACTTGTTTGTCCTTTGCAACATAACCTTTTTATGAGTAGTGGTTGTTTTATTCTTTTTATTTGTATCTTCAGTGCCTTGCATAGTGTTTTGTATAAAATAGGAGCTCAATAAAGGTTTGCTGATTGATTTTCCATTCTAGAAATTCTCTTACTCTTCTCCATTTGAAATTATTAACAGATATTATATATCCCTGTGCTTATCAAAATTCTCAGTGGTAATAACCTTCAAAGTATAATGTTCCAAATGTACATTATAGTAGCCCCAACTCTTAAAAACTTTACATACACCTGGAAAGATCCTCAGTTTCTTTTATACTCTAGTACTCTCTTTTGGAAGAGAATAGAGTAACTAGTCTTATGAATTCATCTTCTATTTCACCCCAACAAGGAGTCAATATCTAACCTTGGAGAAGGGTGGTTAAAAGAGACTCTAGAGTTATGTATCTGCTCTCTTAAATATGTCATTCTATGGGAAATAATTTTGAGGTTCAATGTACTCTCCTGATTGCTATACCTTAATGAGGAAGAAGTGCCCCAACATGAGTTTAGCATATTTCTTAACGTAAGTTCCTTGACATAAGTTTCTTCCTACCAAATGACAGTTACATAAAGACTGTGATAGATAAACTCATTAATCCCAACCATTAGCAAACAGAAACCAAATGTCGTATACAGAATAGATACAGACAATTTTGTGAATGAACTCTTTTGGGATGGAGTGAAGAGAGGAAGGGGGGATAGAAGGAGAGAGACAGAGAGAGAGAGAGACAGAGACAGAGAGAGGGGGAGAGAAAGAGGTAGAGAGAGACAGAGAGACAGGGAGACAGAGACAGAGAGTATATCTCAGATCTCCAGACCTCACTCAAAGGGAAGTTTCCTGACATCTGAAGTATGGTAAATTATAAATAGGAACATGATGGAGGTACAGGCTTCTCTACATGTTAGCTTCTCCCTCACTCTAGTGACTACTCCCAAGAGAGTAAGGAAATCAAGTGAGTCTTCTCTCTAAGCAGGGCACAAAAAGACCTGGGATTTCTATTCTGCCAGCTCCACCCCTCACAAAGGAACAAAACATTGAGTAGTCATCCCACACCAATGAGGAGAGGGTTTTGCAAATGGTCTTGAATTCAGAATTCCACATCTATTCATCATCAGAAAATCATTCAATGTTAGCTCTTCTTTCTCAGAAATCATCACTCAATGTTAGATCTTATCTTTCCACTGAATATGATGTTTTGTGTTTTCTCCCCCTCCCCTTTTTTTGCTTCGAAAGCTTATTTTCCTTTTCTGACCTTGTCTAACTTATAGGCTGTATTACCTACTCTTTATATTAGACTAATAAATTTCTGACACCACAATCACGTTATCCATCAGGACTAACTTTCTCAATTAATTCTGTTGCTTTCCAGTGGCTTATGCTCTTTGGAAAAACAATTTATTTTATTTTATGGTTCACCAGATTTCAGACTACCAGGTTGTAAAGAATATCTTCCATTTTTAGCTAACCCATTTTTCCTATTTCAGTTTCTTGCTTAAGTGAAGCCCCAGTGTTTTTTAAGCCTCCAACCTCAAGATGGCCCTTGATTGCATGACCAATTTCTTATTTCCCTTATCTGAGCATATGCTTTTGCCCATGTTTTATTGCTAGAATGCTACATGCTTTATATTTTTTGAAACAATTTTTAAAAATTAATTTCTTTGTTTCCTTTTAGTTTACAGAATTCAATTCCACAGTTCCTTGAGTTTCACATTTTGTCCCCCTCTTTTCCTCCTCCCCCAATAACTGTAAATGTGAATGGAATGAACTCTCCCATAAAACAGAGATGGATAGCAGAATGGATTAGAAATCATAATCCTACAATATGCTGTTTACAAGAAACACATCTGACACAGAGGAATACACACAGGGTAAAGGTAAAAGGCTGGAGTAAAATATATCATGCCTCAGCTAAACTAAAAAAAAAAAACAGGGATAGCAATCCTTATCTCAGATAAAGCAAAAACAAAAATTGACCTAATTAAAAGAGATAAAGAAGGAAACTATATCCTGTTAAAAGGCACCATCGAGAATGAAGCAATATCATTACTTAACATATAGGCACCAAGTGGTATAGCATCCAAATTCCTAGAGGAGAAGGTAAAAGAATTAGAGGAAGAAATAGATAGCAAAACTATGCTAGTGGTGACCTTAATCTCTCTCTCTCTAAACTTGATAAATCTAACCTCAAAATAAAAAAGAAAGAAGTTAAGGAAGTGAACAGGATTTTAGAGAGGATAGGTATGATAGATCTCTGGAGAAAACTGAATGGGGATAAAAAGGAGTATACTTTCTTCTCAGTGGTTCATGGCACATACTCAAAAATCAACCATGTTCTAGGGCATAAAAACCTCAAAATTCTATGCAGTAAGGCAGAAATATTAAATGTATACTTCTCAGATCATGATGCAATAAAAATTATATGCAATAAAGGGCCATGGAAAGACAGACTAAAAACTAATTGGAAATAAAACAATTTAATCCTAAAGAATTAGTGGGTCAAGCAAGAAATTATAGAAACAATCAGTAATTTCATTCAAGAGAATGATAATAATGAGAAAACATACCAAAATCTGTGGGATGCATTAGAGGCAGTTCTTAGGGGAAGTTTTATATCCCTGAGTGCATACATGATTGAATTAGAGAAAAGAAACAAATTGGGCATGCAATTGAAAAACCTAGAAAAAGAACAAATTCAAAATCCCCAATTAAATAATCAATTGTAAATATTAAAAACCAAAGGAGAGATTAATAAAATTGAAATTAAGAAAACTATTGAATTAATAAATAAAACTGAGAGCTGGTTTTATGAAAAAAAAAAAAACAAAAAGGATAGGCCCTTAGTCAATATGATAAAAATAAAGAAGAAAACCAAATTATGAGTATCAAAAACAAAAGGGGTGAATCTACCATCAATGAAGAGGAAATCAAAACAATTATTAGGAATTATTTTTCCCAATTGTATGCACATAAATTTGACAATCTTAGGAAAATGGATGAATATTTATAAAAATACAAGTTGCCCAGATTAACTGAATAGGAAGTAAATTACTTAAATAGCCCCATCTCAGAAAAATAATTGAACAAGCCATCAGTCAACTCCCTACAAATAAATCTCCAGGGCCAGATGGATTTACTAGTGAATTCTCTCAAACATTTAAAGAACAATTTATTCCAATACTGTACAAACTATTTGGGAAAATTAGTGAAGAAGGATTCCTACCAAATTCTTTTTATGACACAAATATGGTACTGACACCTAAATCAGGAAGAGATAAAACAGAGGAAGAAAATTATAGACCAATTTCCCTCATGAATATAGATGCAAAAATTCTAAATAAAATACTAGCAAAAAGACTACAGCAACTCATCTCAAGAATAATACACTTTGATCAGGTAGTACTTATTCCAGGAATGTAAGGATGGTTTAATATTAGGAAAACCATCAGTATAATTGATCATATCAACAATAAAACTAGCAGAAACCACATGATTATCTCAATAGATGCAGAAAAGGCTTTTAGCAAAATACAACATCCATTCCTATTAAAAACATTAGAAAGTATAGGAATAAATGGAGCCTTCTTTAAAATAATAGGTAGCATCTATTTAATGCTTTACTTTATTTGGATAAACAAGTTAATTCACCCAAATCCCATTTATTCAAGCTCCCATGTGTGGTCAGAGAAATGAAACTTTTCCTTCACACATATATACTTTGAAAAAGAAGCAATACTAAATTCCACTTTACTATACATAATATATATGTACATATCTACACACACACACACAACTTTAAAAAAGAACCACTACTAAATTTTTCCTTGCTATACATAATATATATGTGTATATCTATACACACATACACACACTCACACATAAAATTTAAGTTGAAGTTCCAACTTTAAAAACAGAAAGGAGGAAAAAAAAAAACCTTCTTGATCAAAACATGCCCCTAGTTGTGATTTAGAACTTGCAAAATGGCAGACTTTGCTCTTATGGTGCCTTCAATGTGCTCTTTCTGATTCCCCCCCTCCCAGGCCAACAAAGCCAATATAAAGTGAAATGTCTCAGGACTCTGAATTTTCTGTTTCATGAACAAAGTATAAGGAAGACTTATCGATTAGAGTAAAACAATTAGAAGCTCTCCTTTGATCTCCAAAAATTTCTTTAACAGTCAGAAAGTGGCAGGTGTGGGGGAGGAGATAGAGAGAGTAGCTCTCTATCCCAAGTGTAATGTGAATCACTCCCTTATTTCTAAGAAAAACTCAATTGCATTGGAGATAATGTAATCTTAGTGTTTCCTAAAAGGAACACTGATACCATACTTATATTTTGGAGGAACAAAACTGAAAAGCTTAATAGAAATTTTCAAAGTGGACAATGAGGTAGCTCCTCAAAGTTCACTCTCTGACCTTTAGAGCCTGATGGACATTTTCCTTCAATGTTCCCCATTATATGAGATAAAGGAACAAACTAAATCTTCCTAATTTTTCCCAGTCTTTCAACACTTATCACCTAGTGACAAAACAAACAAACAAGAAGATTGCTAAGTTCAGCTCACATATTCCTAGTAGGGTTGCTGCTTTTGCTAGAATCTGTGTTTTCAATTCTGCTGAGCATTGAAGGGTTGTATTATGCCACCTGTATTCTAAGGTCTATCCTGAATCTGATGACTAGTACATTGGAGCATTGGAGCTCTTTTTTTTAAGGGATAAACTACTTTTTTTAAAAAAAAATCAATTGGGGTTAAGTAACTTGCTCAAGGTTACATGGCCAGTTATTTCTGGGTGTGGTGCTAAGTATCTGAGCCTGGATTTGATCCCCAGGTCATCCCGACACTGGAGCAGGTGCTCTTACTCGCTGAGCCACCTGGACACCCCTAAGCAATTGGGGTTAAGTAACTTGCACAAGGTTATACAGCCAGGTGTTTCTGGGTGGGTAATAAATGTCTGAGCCCTGCTTCGATCCACAGGTCATCCCTACACTGGAGCTGGTGCTCTTACTCACTGTGCTACCTGGCCGCCCCTGGATAAACTACTTTTAAAACAAAAGCACCTTACCCTTAAAACAAATCTTTTTTTTGCCTCTTTTTGTATCCTCAACATTTAGCACAGTGCCTGCCACATAATAGGCTCTTAATAAATATTTTATAAAAGAATGAATGAACAGATATCAACCTTCTTGAAACCATCACATAACATAAGGTATACTTTTCCAAAAAATTTCCCCTTTCTCATATGCACAGTGAATAAGGGGGGCATTATTATGCTCCTTACATTCCAAAGAACCAGATAATTCCAAGCTTACTAAGCAATTCTAAGAATGAAGAGACATAAAAAACAGCAAGGGCTTTTAGAAATATTCATGGATCTTTCCCCCCCTTTTATTTTTGGTCCAGATCCATTATTTCAACAAATATAGAGAATACTCTTGGAGGGGACCCTCAACCAGTCAGCAATTGTTCTTCAAATTACACTCATAGAGAGTTGCCTGGGGCAACGAGATATGAACTAACTTATCCTGGTTCACAAAGCCTATATGTGTCAGGGGTTTGTCCAGATATTGAGGTCAGGAAGCCATTTAACCACATTGTCTATGACCTAAAGGCATTTCTTTAGCATAAAGAATTTCCTTAAAGAAAATCCAGGAAAAGTTAGTATCTCTAAGATATCACCATCAATAGCTTCAGGAAGAAAGATATGGAAAAGTTACTGCGGCAACTAACAGAATATGTTAGAGAATCCCTTTATCTCCAGCAAGATACCCTAGATAAGATTATGAGCTATTTTGCGAAGTCAGCTGTGTAATTTGGACTCCCAAAATGCTGACATCAGGTAAAGTCTACTACTGAGAATATCTACTATGCAAGTCAAACATCCTAATTAGAGACATAGAGAAAATAAAAGCTGTAACTAATTTCCACAATCTTAGTAGCATGCCAGAAATTATATACAGAAAAAGAAGAAAACTTGCTATAACTAGGTTTATGCATTCTATGATAAACTGAGAAAATATGATGATAATATGACTTCAAGCTCTAAGTCATAGTAAAGGCCAAAGGCCTTCTTGTTAATTTCCAATAATGTGACTTCATTGTTTTTCAAAGTGGTCCGTTACATTTTTGTATGTTTCCCCTAAATACTTAAAAGGATTAGTGATTTCATATGTTCAGAATTTTCCTCCATGGGAATGAATTTTCTTTTCTTCCCATTTCTTCCCACACATTTCTTCCCATTCTGTGTGACTTTCAACCAGATCTTCCTATAAGGTGTCCATGGCAACTCCATTCAGTGATAGAGAGGGATTTGTTGCTTGCTTTCTCATGACAGCCTGTGCATGAGTGAAACACTAGTTGTCCATCTGTCATCCCACATCCTTGCCATGTATGATTTCATATTCTTTTCCTATCATACAATCATTTGGTGTCATCTGAATTCCTATGAGGATATATTTTGTACCATGCTCACATCTACAATTTAAATTGCCTTTGAATGACAGAAATTTTGGTTTCTTTAGAGACAGCCATATTTCTCAGTGATAGTGTAAGGCTATTATACTGTATTAAAAGACAGCTTTGCCATTATCATTCTCCTGTTCAAACTTGTGCCCAAATCAATTTCTATTTGTAATATTACAAGTGTATGTGTGTATACTATGTATTTAGGAAGATAGATCATCTAGAGACAGAAATAGACAAACTATAGGTTTTCCATTCAAATGCATATTTTAATATTCAGAACTGATATTCTTTATCCACTTGCTCTTTTTTCTTTTGATGGCTACCTAAAATCATTTGACAGAATTCTTTATCTCTTCCAGGAAGCACTGAAATGTTTTTGGCTATTGATATAATTGTTACAATGTCATCCACAAACAGGAGTATTTAAAATAAGAGATCTTAAACTAGGGTCTATGTTATTTGGATGGATGAATAGATAGATAGATAGAACTATTTCCATACAACTGGTTTCCATCATCCTGTGTATTTTATTTCACATTGTCTTTATGCTTTTTTTAAGCAATTGGGGTTAAGTAACTTGCTCAAGGTTACATGGCCAGTTATTTCAGGGTGTGGTGCTAAGTATCTGAGCCTGGATTTGATCCCAGGTCATCTTGATTCTGGGGCCAGTGCTCTTACTCACTGCGCCACCTGGCTGCCCCTCTTTATGCTTTTAAAAATATTCTGAGAAGAGGTCCATAGACTTTACCCAACTTCCAAATGGATCCATGACATTCAAAAGTTTTTGAGGGCTAGTAAAGGACTGGTAGTGGACCTCATTCTCTGCAAGAAAGCCCTCTCCACCTTGCAGTTTGGACTGGATCTTCTCCATCACAATGGCAAATAATGTTGGTGAGCATTTTTCACAATATTCAGTCTAAATATGCCTCTTTGTAACTTCTACCCTTTCATCCTAGGTCTCCCCAAAAATGTTTAATCATTTTTTTCAGGGAACAAAAGGAATATTTTGTAATGTCTTTGAAAACAAAATGATACAATTGAGCAACAATAAAACATGTTGGAAAGTAGTAGGCTGAAGTAAGCCCGCCTCCAACAATTAAAAATAGTGTTCATCAGTTTATCAGAATATATTTAAGGCAGGAAGAGCCAGAAACAATAGCAGATAATGAAATGGAGAACATAGAACCCTTTGGAATCAAGAACTGGAAAAAAGTGAGGACAAATCCATCCTTGAATGTAAAGGACATATATATATTTTATATATACTTTATATTCATATATATTCTGTACCTAAATATCCTTCAAAATTTGTCACATAAAAGTTTGCTGTAATTTTTCTATTACTTTACCCTCAATTGCTGTAGTAATTTTAACTGCTTATAATGCCAACTTAATCAGACAGTGATAAAAATGACTCCTTTGCATTTCCCTTCCAGACAAATACATACAGAGTTTACAAGAGCTTGAAACAGGGATATGGCCTATAGAGTTTTAGTACACATAATTAAGATGGTATTGCCATCATGATAGTATAATCAGAAGTTTTGGGGAATTGTGTTGAATTTTCAAGGAAAATAATACACACAAAAAAGGAAATCAATAGTCCCAGGAAATGATATTATGGTCTTTACCTCAATGAAATTTATTCATGCAACCAAATGATTTTAGATGTATCTGCAAAGAATGTCATTAATTCCACTTCCCCAAACCTGAGTACAGAATGTATAAGGGATAGTGATGATTCATCAGAAGCTGCTCTGGGAGTTCAGACATCAACAATAAAAGTTTCTTTTTCTTTGTTCTTTTCTCCTCCTACTTCAAATCAACTTCAAAAATCTCTATTTTTCCTCTTGCTCTGGGAACACTTTCAAATAACTAACCACTCATCCTTCTTTTCAATAGTGGATGCTTGAGTTATCCGCACAAAAAAAATGTACTTTTTTAAATCCCAAAGATATAGATGAGGAAGTAGAAGTGAGAATGAATGAAAAAAGCTGTAGCGTCTACCATATGGGGAAAGAGCATCATTAAGAGAAAAGCATAGTGTGAGATCAAAGAAGACAAAGGAATCATCTCTTAGAGCAATTCCTTTGATCATGCACTGTATTTTAGGTGTAGGGGAGAGGGTGACAAGTCAGGTTATGCCCAACTATTAGAGATGTGTTGCTTGATGGGATCAAGAGGTGTTTTTTTATTTAAATTTTCCTGAGAATTAATAAAAATAGAAAAGAGAGAGCTTGTTACCATAAAGTACTGATGTTCAACCAACAAGAGGAAAAGGTACCTTTTTTAGAATAATCAATCAATGTTTTTTTTAAGTGCTTACCCTATAGAAGGTAAGTTGTCGATATAAAAAGAGACAACAACATCCCCTTTCCTGATTGTATGCAGAGTTCACTATTAAAAATTAGTCCTACAATATATCTATGTATTTATATTCTCTGTTATCTGTATGAATCATTACACAAAATGTAGACTTTGATTTTTAAGCTTTATGATACCAGTCCTAATTCATCTATAATATATTGAATCTGTTGCTTTCTTTATTTTGTTTATATGTTTTCCACCAATGATGGTTTCATCACATACAATATATACTCCTGCCTAATCTTTTCAAACCACTGCCTAGGTGAAATGCCAATGCAATATTGACAGCACCAATGATTATGATAAAGACCATGACTGTAAGTATTGCATAATATTTGATCACAAAATATGCCAAACTCTCCAAGTAGAGAATAGAACTAAAACATTTATTTAGACACCAGAAAACCAAATCCCCAAACCACTAAGCCAATTCCATCATAGTACCAAAGATATTCAGAAGCCATAATAACACTGAGAGCCACAGCATCCTTTAGCCTTCCCACAAACCAATACAAGATCAACATTACTCACAATACTCTCTATCTCTTTGCCTGAGCTCCTCTCTTTCCCATGTCTGGCTGGCTCTGATTCAGCTTCCTGTGGGCTCTGCTTCTCTTCAGCAAACTCCTACCACAGACTCCATGTGATTACATTCAACCTATCAGGTGGCAGAGTTTATCTTCACAGCAGGGAAGCTGTGGGCTATGCTTCCCTTGAGCAAATTCCCTCCACCACAGGCTCCATGTGATTAAATTCAGGCTATTATGGCACAGAGTTTACTTTCAAAGCAGGGGAGGTCTTCAGGCTCCCCCCTAGATTTATTAAGGGGCAAGGAAGATCTTCAAATTCCCATTCCCATTACACTAGGTTATTCCAATTATATAATAGCAATTCAGTAAATATTGATTGAAATCAACAGCAGGAATCTGTGGCATGGATGGTTGGATTTTTTACACATTCTGTGAAAAGGAAACAGAGCCCGTCTTGATATTATAGTTACAACTTGGGATATAAGTCCCAACCAGAAGAACTAACTGGCAACTAAGAGTTTTGGTCCTAACTTTAATGGATTTGTAATGTTCAGTGAAATATTTTTATTTTCAACTTTCATTACTTTCTACTGCTGACTGTTCTTCATCATCTATACTATTATTTTTTCTCAGTGGACATTGGAAAGCAAAACTGGAAAGTGACTTGCACATCCATTAGATGCCAAGGATGTTTCTCTGAATTAGTTAGAATGCTCATGTTTGTTCAAATAAAGAAAACCTGTAAATAGGCTATTGGGGGAGACAATGCGTGGCCTTGATACTACATGTGGCCATCTAGGTCCTTGGGTGTGGCCCTTTCAATTCAAATTTTATAGAAAAATCCTTTTATTAAAGGGATTTGTTCTATGAAGTTTGGATTCAATCAAAGGGTCACACTTGAGGACCTAGAGGACTACATGTGGCCTTGAGGCTTCAGGTTCTCCACTCCTAGGCTAGACTATATTTATGTGATGGTATTTTCATTCTTGCTCTTTTCTTATATATGTGGGAACTCCTTTTCCCATCACTAAATTTTTTTTTAATAAGTAGAACAAGTTCTCATAAAGTAGAAAAAAAAATACTTCTGACTCCTGGGGAGAGGGGTGGAATCAGAATAACACTGCTTCCTGTTTATTTGCACATATACTAAATAGTTCAACTATCAAAACAATTTCATTTTTAAAAAATATTTCTTTTGAATGATAGAATTGGATCACCTCTGAATGAGAAAAAGAAAGGATATAAATGAAAAGTGGTTATAGGAACATAACTTAGATAATAAAAAAAAATCACTCATCTTCCTCATTTGTTCTTTATAAATGAGTTGTTATAACCTTACTCTGCTCTTCATACTTTAGTGAACATGTAATCACATCTGTGGGACTACTACCTTAAGTGTAACAGATCACAAATCATGTATACTTTATCTTTCTGTGATATTTTTACATAGATTCTCCTATACACCTGCCAAATAAATCAAAAGTGTGTTCTCTAGGTCTTTTGATATGCTTAGATGGATCCAAATGCAATACTTTGGCATTTCATCTGATATCCTTCATTATGACTACATTACCCACACATAGCCTCTCTCTCTCTCTCTCTCTCTCTCTAATACATATTTCTATATATATATATATATATATATATATAAATATGCAGATATATAGAGAAATATACACACTCTCTAAAATATATATTTATATATACATATATGTATATATATACATATATATGTGTATATATACATATATATATACATACAGAAAGAGAGAGAGAGAGTGACCTGTCCAAAGTCACACAGCTATTAAGTGTTAAGTGTCTGAGAATGGATTTGAACTCAGGTTCTCCTGACTCCAGGGCCAGTGCACTGTGCCACCTAGCCAACTGGCCTTTATATAATTTTTATATCAATTCTTCAATTGTTTTAATAATTATTATTTATTGACATACTTTATTTTCACATGAATCAGATTCCATTTTTTGAAAGCCCTCCCCTCCTTTTACAGTGAACTGAGTCAAAGAAAAAATCTTTTAAAAAGAACAAAAAAAATCATCATTATAAATAGATAAAAAATGATATTATATGCAATATCCCACAATCAAGGACATCCCAGTTTTGCAAAGATGCAGAACAAACAAGAATCTTCTCATATTAAAGCATTACTTTTGACCAAGCTCTGTTTTTTTTTTTTTAGTTTTCTCACCATTTAAGTTTTGATTATTTTGTGGTTACTTTTCTTTTTTTATATCATTTTAGCCATTGTCTATAATGATTTTATGACTTTGCTTACTTCATTTTGCATCAGTTAATATGTCTTTCCATGTTTCTCTGTATTCATCATATTCTCCATTTCTTGCAGCATAGCAATATTTCATTGTATTCATGTGCCCTAATTTGTTCAGCCATTTCCCTCTTTGAAGGGTATCTTCTTTGTTTCAAGCTATTTCCTACTATGATAATTGTAGCCATAAGTATTTTGCTGTGTATAGAATCACTTTGACGACTTCTTTGTAGTAAATGCTTAGAAACAGAATCTGTGTCAAAAGGCATAGGCATTTTAAGTGTTTTACTTGCGTAATTCGAAAGTGTTTTCCAGAATGTGTGTGCCAATTCACAGCTCCACGAATAATGCTTTGGCATTGATCTTTCCACAACTTCCTTCCATCATTGACAATTCCTGTCTTGTCATCTTTGCCAGTTTGCTGATTATGAGGTGAAGCCTCAGGTTTTTTGTTTGTTTCTTTTTATAAATTTGCAAATCTATGCTAGTGGAATCCAAGCTATAATATGTTCTACTAGTATGAAATGCTTTGGAGGCCCTCATAACCATTGTACACTTTCAAGTAAATTCATTAGCCATGACAACCTATAAAACATGTCTACTCAAGATAAATATATGTACATATATATTTACATGTGTACACATATATATACTTCCATATATATACATATATGTATATTTTAAATTCCTCTTTCATACTTTGATATGTTATCATAGTCTTGGTTCTATTAATCTGCCATGATATAATTTTAACAAAAGGGTAAATTGAGGCAGTTTTCCAAGCAGGATACAATTGATTAGCAGGGACATGTTACCTGTCAAAAATAGGTCTGTAGCTGCCTCCATTAATGCCAAAGACCCTAAGCAAGAAGACAGTTCCCTTTGTATTGACTTTTGGAGTTTATAGAACAGAAAAACAGAGCAGGGTAGAGGACATCATGAAATTAAGGGCAACATGATCAGTTATGGAGTTGAGGCACAGGGAACAATATTGAATGTTTGGTAATGGGAGCTAGCAGCAATGTTCTTTCATCTCTCATGAGATTAAGAAATACTCATCATTTGAGCACAGGTATGAGACAGAAGCCCAAAATTTTGGATGAGAAACCAGACATCCTTGAAGAATAGGTTGAGGGACTATAGTTATCAGACCTAAGTTAAATTACTTTAGGCAAAAAGCTGGATTTTTAAACTTAGCCCATTACAAGTCAGCTGAATTTTGAACCAATTTCAGAGACAAAGAACCATAACTTAAGGAGTTATACAAAAAAAGCAGTTATAGGACAAAATAAATTAATTATAAAGAGGATCCCTGAGAAAATGATACAGGATCAATTTTAATCTCAGTTTGATTAGCAAATGCCAAATGATTCCATTTATTCTAATTTTATGTCTACTTTAAGACATATGTTTTACCAGCAATGTGAACCACAAAAAATCAAAATATCAGATGCTGCTGGAAGACCAATTTCTGTGGAATTAGAAATGTGAAATACTGAATCTTTACTACCAAAAGACAAATATGTGAGAATTTCTATCCCTCTCTAATACACTAATGCCACCCCGAGAGCAGAGTCTTTCATATCAGAAGTACAAAATCATATGATCTCAGAGTTGGAAGGGTCCTAAGAAACATTCTAATCCAAACTCTATGTGAATAACCATTCATCCTTTACAATATCACTAACTCTTGCCATCTAATTTTTGATTGATGACTTCTGGTGAGTAGAATGTATTGTCAAATAACTGTAGGAAGTGGGCAAATTTCCTTCCTCAAGATGAAATCTCCTTAAACTAAGATCACATTCCTTCTTAAATAAAGATACCAAGAGAGGAGTAAATGTTTTCTTCTCATGTCTGCCTTCCATATATTTGATTTTTTTTCTTTGTCCCTACTTTTCTTTTAGGAATATCTGCTTTTAAAGTTGGTAGGAATCTTAATTCTACCTCTTTTAAATAACAATGTGCAATCCATGTTGTTGGCACTGAAATCATGATTTTTTTTCTATAATGTTAGCAAAAATCACAATAATGATAGCATTAGTCTTAGCTTATATTATATAATTTTAACTTTGCATAGCTTTTTTATACACACTCTTATTTGATCTTTATAACAATAACCTTATGAGGAAA
This sequence comes from Petaurus breviceps papuanus, assembly GCF_028583685.1. Lineage (NCBI taxonomy): Eukaryota > Metazoa > Chordata > Mammalia > Diprotodontia > Petauridae > Petaurus > Petaurus breviceps. Next base: position 6,648,687 of record NW_027185698.1, read on the forward strand.
GTTGGAAAATGAGTTTTGTTTTTAACGGGGACTTTTGGAAATGAAATTGAGGCACATATGGTAGTTAAATAACATCAGTAATTATTTTCCTCAGCCTTCAGGATGCAGTTGAAGACAAAAATGTAACATTCATTCATCTCCCTGTTACACAATAAGTATCAGCATTTATGGATGATATAATGTAATAAATAAGTTATAAAACAGTATATAGCTATATTTTAAATTATTATGAATACCTACCCTTAAAGACTTGATGGAGAATCCCTTTAAATTGCCAAGAAAAACACCAGGTCATCTTGGTAGCTTCAATGACATCTTTCATTTTCTTTATTTAAATTTCACAATTGGTTTTGCTGCCGTGCTATTTCAGAAATAAAATATATATTGCAAGATTCAAATGACTGCTGGTATCTCTGAATATGTTTCTACAAAGCAAATGTGACAAAGGTGTTAGCTGATAGTTACACAGTCCATTCAAACCAAAATACTAAACAAACTGCATCATTTTTGAAAGAAAAAAAGAAGAAGCTATTAATTTTTTATCTTTGCTACTATTGAACAGATTGTATTAATCGAAATTTAAGGAGGAGGAGGCCTCTCTAGTATTTCCTAAGAATTAATGGAGAAAAAAAAGAAGAGGTCTAATGTTTAAACTGTAAACTCATCAATTCTAATTCATGGTCTTAAATATAGGAACCACTGGCATGAGATTTGAGGACTCACAGTCCTACCTAATTACACTGTGACTTGATATCACATTAGGATTTTATGCATGCTGTACCAGGCTGAAAAGGATTTGAAAATGATCTAAGCAATAAACTGTCTACTTTATAAGGACCAGGCTAAAATAATATAGGAAGATTAATCACCAGGATGTTGGTCGGTGATATTTTTTCTAGGTGTTGGCAGCACATGAATGTTAAACTACTTGAAGTATTAGCAGACACAGAGGTATTCTAACCTGCATCAAGGAAAAGAGTACCCACATTGTTGATGTCAGATATGTGTGTCCATGTAAAATTAAGTATGTCCTTATGAGTTTCGTATGTGTTTTGCCCCCCCCCCCCGCTTAGAATATGAGCTTCTTGAGAGTAAGGACTGTTACTTTTCTACTTGTATTCCCATTGTTTAGCACAATGCTTTGCATATAGTAATTGTTTAATAAAAGCTTTATTCCTTCATTTGCAGTTGAACTATCTAATTGCATAGATGCTGCTTATCAGTGACAGAGATAAATAGGACCTGAAGTCTGACCAACCTACACAGAGAAAAGTAGAGACCAGTACTATGTCTATATCACTGTGGGCATAGTAGGGTTGATTTGGTAGAGGATGAGGTGTATGACAGGGAGTAGAGAGACGAGAAACAGGCACACCTAGGGAAACCTGAATGCTGTTTTCTCCATTTTCCAACAGAGATATTGGAATATAATTATATCTACCTCCATTAATAGCTCTTTGTACTAGGGATTTGATACTTTGGGATGGCAAAATTAATTATAACTTTCTCAAAATGGTAGCCCTTAGATTATACTTAGTAATTTGGTCCCTTTCTTCCAAATATTGATTATACAAAAGACAGTCACAAAGAGTAAAAAAAATGAGTAATTCATTTATCCAAGTCAATAAGGAACAGAAACTGAAGAAGTTTTATGTGCATATATATATATATAAATATGTATTAAAGTATATAGAAAATTAATTCCTTCACTGAGGGCAAGAAGAGTTCTCCCCTTGAATCAGAAAAGAAAGAATCCTTGCCCAGAAGAAGTGCATTCTAGAATCTCAAGAATTTTAAACAAGTTCAGAAATATGATAGTCAGCTTATCATCTATATCTTTTGCTTCAAAGTCTTTCTCTTTCTTCTCTATGTTTTCCTCTATCAATCCATCTCCCCAAAGTAGCTCTCAAATCAGCTCAGTAAATTGCTTGACAGGTATAGAGCATCAGATTATAGTCAGCATTCCATCTACCAATTAGGACTCACGGTTCTTTCTACATATAGATCAGCAGGCAAATCAAAACCCAGTCTTGGTTTGAATCTGGGCTTTATTGAAATAAAATATTGATTTATATAGTAAAATTCAAAGTAAGGACAGACAACAAAACTAGTGGGACCTTATCTCTCATGCTTAATGTGTACTTTGTAGGATTCTTAGTGAATTTAAATTGGATAATTTATGTTTCAACCTATGTTCACATGTTGTCTTTACTAGAACTTCATAGTAGAGAATTATCATGGAAAATAAGTTTTCTCTGAGGCCTATAAAACTAAGAAAGTATTAGATTTGTATGTAGAATATCCTAATATAACCTGTTCAGCAAAGCATTAAACTCAATGTTTAGTACACAATTCAGGCTACTTTGACTGGTAAAAAAGATTTTTCATACCATATCAGCAACAGTAAAGGGGTGCAGGGAGAAGTTAATAGGTAAGAAACAAATTCCACATTTGTTTACAGACAAATTCATAGGTAGAGTTGTTAATTGGGATTATACAAGGATTTATATGGTGTATTATTTTTAATATTTTTTCCTATGTAATATAGACAAAACCTTTCATTTATAAAAGATTAATAAGAAATACTGTCTTTGCCATTAGAATGTGTGTACTTTGAGGGCAGGTGTGGAGAAAACGACTTGTACTTCTCTGTATACCCAATACTCAGAAAAAAAAAAAAAGCCTGGTCACAAATATTTAATAAGAGAGGCTTTCTGAAATACAAATCTTTTGTTCTTTCCAGAACAGCACAATTCATTATTTTTTAATGCTTTATTAACTTCTGATTTACATCATTCATTTCCACCAGATTTTGAGTTACAAATTTTCTCCCCATTTTTCCCCTACCCACTGCCCCAAAATAGCAGTCCCACAGGATATCCCCTCCTCCAGTCTGCTCTCTCCAATATTTTCTCCCATACCCCTTTCTACTTTTCCAGTGGATCTCTATGCCTCAGTGCCTGTAAATCTTATTTCCCAATTACATGTAAGATGGTATTAATAATAGTATACACACACACACACGCACACACACACACACACACACACACACACACATATATATATATATATATATATATTTGAATATTTGATTTTAAAATGTTCAATTCCAGATTCATTCCCTTCCTTCCTCGTCACCCACCCTTACTGGGAAGATATGCAGTTCAGTATAGGTTGTACATGTGTGGCTAATGCAAAACAATAACATAGTAGATATATTGTAAAAGACTGACTATATTTCCCTCTCTCCTATCCTACCTCCCACTTGTTCTATTCTCTACTTTGATCCCGTCTATTTTCAAAAGTGAGTGATTCTAACTTCCCTCCATCCCCCCAGCCTACCCTCCCTTCTATCACCCCCCCCTTTCATCCCCTTCCCCCCTATTCTCCTGGAGGGTGAGATACCCTATTTAGTGTGTATTTCACTCCCTCCTCAAGCCAAATTCAATGGGAATAAGGTTGACCCATTCCCTTTTGCCGTCCTATTCTTCCCCTCCATTGTAACCATTTTCCCTTGCCTCTTCTGTACGAGATAGTTTACCCCAATCTGTCTCTCCCCATTTCCTCTCATTATATTCCTTTCACCTCTTAATTTCACCTTTTAAGTATCATTCCTTTCTGTTAAATTGGTCCTGTGCCTTCTACCTATGTATATCTGTAAACATATATACACACATTCACAGATGTACTAATATGCCCATATACCCTCATATATGGACAAATATATATATATATATATATATATATATATATATATATTTCTAATTCCTTCAACTACTGAGAAAAGTTTCATAAGTTACAATTATTGTTTTTCCATGTAGGAATGTTTATAGTTCAACTTTGATAAGTTCCTTATGATTCCTTTTCCCTGTTTATCTTCTCATGCTTCTCGTATCTGAATGTAAAATTTTCTATTCAACTCTGGTTTTTTCAGCAAGAATGCTTGAAAGTCCTCTATTCCACTGAATAAGCATATTTTCCCCTGAAACATGATACTCAGTTTTGCTGGGTAGGTGACTCTTGGTTTTAATCCCAGCTCCTTTGCCCTCTGGAATATCATATTCCAAGCCCTTAGATCCCTCAGTGTAGAAGCTGCGAGATTCTGGGTTATCCTGATTGTGTTTCCACAATATTCAAATGGTTTCTTCCTGGGTGCTTGTAATATTCTCTCCTTAATCTGGGAATTCTGGAACCTGGCTATAATATTCCTAGGAGTTTTCTTTTGGGGATCTTTTTCAGGAGGTGATCGGTGGATTCTTTCAACCTCTGTTTTGCCCTCTCGTTCTAAAACACCAGGGCAGTTTTCTTTGAGAACTTCCTGGAGGATGCTTTCTAGGTTCTTACTTTGGTCATGGCTTTCAGGCAGTCCAATAATTTTTAAGTTATCTCTCCTGGATCTATTTTCCAGGTCAGTGGTTTTTCCCATGAGATATTTCACATTGCCTTCTATTCTTTCATTTGTTTGGATCTGTTTAACAGCATCTTGACTTCTCATAAAGTCATTAGCTTCCATTTGCTCCAGTCTAATTCTGAAGCGATGATTCTCCTCATTGAGTTTTTGAGATTCTTTTTCCATCTGGCAAATTTGACTTTTTAAGGCATTCTTCTCCTTATTGCCTTTTTGGGCCTCCTTTGCCATTTGAGTGAGTCTGTTTTTTAAGGTATTATTTTCCTCAGTCAGGCTGTTGCCACTCATTTCATAATTTTCTTACATTGTTCTCATTTCTCTTCCCAATTTTTCCTCCACTTCTCTTATCTGCTTCTTAAGGTCCTCTATTGCCTGTAACCAGCTTGTATTTTCCTTTGAAGCTTTTGGTGCAGGAGTTCTGACTTCACTGCTTTCCTCCTGTTCCATGCTTTGCTCCTTTTTGTCTCCAAAATAGGAGTGTAATGTTGGAATCTTCTGTCTGCTTTGTTTCCTTTGCTGCTCATTTGGCCACTCAATTATTTGACTTTTGGGCTTTTTGCCACAGTAGGTCTCTGCCACCAGACAGGGGAACTTTTGTCGCAAATGCTGGGGTTTTCTCAGCTGCTGGAAATATTAGATGGGTGCCCTTTCTGAGGTCTCCACACCCTCTGGCAAGCTGGACACACACCCCAGAACCTCCATCCTAGACTGCAATCCAGATCCAAGCAGGTTAAAGCAAGAGCGATTACCCCTCAGACTGGTGCTGGGTCCCCCTACACACTGCAGCCCAAGAGCTGAAGCCACCCCATGGCACTGGCTGGCTGTGCTGGATTCTCAGCAGCTTTTCGCCCTGGGGGTAAAATCCAGGCACTCCCACTTACTGGTCCCAAAGTCCAGACTGTACTGACCTCTCACGTTGTCCTTTGTGTCTATGTGTTGATAAATCTGGAAACGGCCACAGATGCTGCTGATTTGGAGTCCCTCTGGCAGGCGGCTGGTCAGGCCTGCCCTGGGGCTAAAAGCCTCGGCGTGGGGCTGGGCTCGGCTCCCAGAGCTCTAAGCTGGATTCCTGCCAGCCTGCCGGGCTGTCCTCAGTGGGAGGTTAGCTTCTCTGTGTCATTTTGTGGGTTCTGCAGCTCCAAAGTTTGTTTAGAGTCCCCTTTTTGATTGTGGAGGGTGGAAGTAGGAGCTGCAGGAAGGTCGTGCTTCTACTCCGCCATCTTGGCTCCACCCCGCAGCACAGTTCATTATTAAAGTCACTTAATGTCTTGCATGAGATCACGTCTGGAAAATGTCAGTGTTGGAACCATGATATTCTCTCTGTGACAATTTTCTCTGTATAGAGTTCAATGCAGATTTCATATACCTCTGAGGTCACTTTGCTTTGAATTCACATAAGCATGCACACGTATATACATATATGCATGCACTTATGTGTATATGTATACATGCCATGTATGTACGTATGCATATATGTACTTGTGTGTGAATATACATGTGTGTATATGTATACACACATATATTTACATTTAATACAGGGATAGTTTATCTTTTGGTTTATTAAAGAGATCCCATAGGTTCTGTTTTTCTTCCTAAGTTGAAAACTAAATTATTCCCTAGATACTTTCTTTGTCAACATGAGTCTTAACAATGAGAAAATTGTCTACTTTTGCATAATGCAGGTTTTATGTTAAAGGATACATTAATAATAAAAGAAAAGGAAAATTCGTGAAAAGAAGACTGTAGTATTAAAGTTTTAAAAAATGTTTTATGGAATGAAATCAGTTCTTCTAAAATATCATCTTAATGATTAAATAGCAAAATGAGCAAAAGAAATCTAAAGAACAGACAAGAAATAATTTTCCAAAGAAAAGTTATCAATATTCATATGTGTTTGATAGTGTTAAGATGAGGGATCACCTCTGAACAGGTTATGTATATAAGCATGTGTCTGCCAAAAAGTAGGATCTTGGATTTTTAAATCCAAATTGTTGATGCTGTGCCTCATTTCTGGTAAAATGGGGAGCTATAATTATCCTCAATAATTATGCATGTATGTGTGTATGTATGTATGCATGTATCAGCCATACATACATGCATATATATTAGGTATATAGGCATATGAATATTAAATACAAATGCTTCAAGAACACATAAAAATGTTTTGAAAAATACACAGCATTTCAACATTTATTGAGTGTCAACTTGATGTAGTAGATAGTGAGCTAGCCTTAGTCTTAAAGACTTGGATTCAGGTAGTGCCTCTAATACTTGCTATGTGATCCTGAAGAAGTTACTAAAACTTTCAATGTCCCTAAGGCTACTCCCAAGGTCTTGAGTGGAAGAATAATTGCTGATCTAAACTGGCATATACAAATGATATTGGAATCATAGATCTGGACAAAATATTTATATAAACCCACCAATTCTTGTAAATTTACACAAATATAATAGTATATACATATGCATATATACACACAATATATGCATGCATATACATAAATAAATAGTACACACATTGTGCATGTATGTGTATGTATGCAATGGAAATGATACTGAATACAGAATTAGAGGACCTTGGTTCAGTTGGCAGAAATGATTGAAACTTCAACCCTGTCCGTTACTTCTGTGTAACATTTGACAAGTCCCTGCTAATCTCATGTATAAAATTGTGGTGGAGACAGACTGTATTGTCTTTAAAGTCCATTTTAGCTCTAAATTTATGAGCAACTATAATCTATGAGCATATACATATGATAATTGTGGGTAGAATAATGAAGATATTTCAATTTCTCATTAAATTTATAATCACATTTTGGAATAAGATGAACAAAATGCATAGATAATTAAAGTGCAAGGTAGAATTGGTAATGCAGAAAGATATAATGGGTTGTTTTTAAGGAAAAAGAAGTCAAGGGATCAGGAAAGTTTTCAAGATAGAATTAGCATTTAAGCTTTATTAATTCTTTATTCTTTAAGGAAGAACAGATTCAACTGGACAGAGAGAAGAAAAAATTGGATAGGGGCAATGGCCTATGGACAGGAATAAGTCAATTATTTTTAGGCAATGGTAGATTTTCTAGTTTGGCTGGGGGATAGGATTTAAACATCATGACACTGAGAAATGTCTTTAAATTGGGTAATATTGTTGAGGTTATTGAATACTGACCTGAAAAATTTGAAATTCACTGAGTAGGCAAAATATATGTCTGGAGTGGGAGGCTGGGTGAAGAGGGGAGTTATAATGATTTAGGAAAATTAGTCTGTTGATAGATTGAAGGATAGTGGAAATATTCCATTCTCTTGAGACATACACACACATAGACACACATGCCTATGTAATATATGTATGTATATATGTATTTATATAAGTATATACATATATATATATATTTGTGTATATGAACTAGGGAATTATGCTGAAACTAGACTAATAGTACAGGTGAGAGAATAAATGAAAATCTGAAGTGGGAATAGAAAGATAGAGATGGGCGCAGTGAGTAAGAGCTTTGGCCCCAGAATCGGGAGACCTGGGATCGAATCTGGGCTCTGATACTTAGCCTCACAACCAGAAATAACTGGCTGTGTAACGTTGAGAAAGTTACTTAACCCCAATTGCTTAAAAAAAAGTTAGTGGAATTTAAAAATACATGTTTATGGGCAGCCAGGTGGCTCAGCAAGTAAGAGCACCAGCTCCAGTGTCGGGATGACCTGGGGATCAAATCTGGGCTCAGATACTTAGCACCACACCCAGAAAAAACTGGCTGTGTAACCTTGAGCAAGTTACTTAACCCCAATTGCTTAAAAAAAAAGAAAGAAAGATAGAGATGCAGCAAACTGGAAAAAAGATTTAAAAAAAGAAGTAATCTGTGTTTGAGAGGATCTAGGAAGGCAGACATATTATTACATTTTCTAATGGAACTATGATTTAGTTGGATCATTCTAAAAAATAATAGATTTATATGGGAAAAAGTGACAAAATTGTTCTTAAAATTTGAGTCAGAGATCTCAATGCTGGGCATATATACAAAAAAATAAAAAAGGACTAAAGACAGAAAGTCCCCATATATACCTAAATATTTATGGCAGAACTTTTTTTTTATTTTATGAAAGAACAGGAAATAAAGTTGATATCTATTGAGTGGGAATGACACATGTAAATATAACTTATGAATGTAAATGATACGAAGATATTGTGGAAATATGTCGACTTGTTTGAACTCATGGGGAGTGAAATAGAAATAAGAAAATAACATACATGATGACTACCAAAATAAAACAAAAATAACTATAAAAGGAAGCCAAATAATAATAATAATAAATAAATGAATGAATAAGCAAACAAATAAATGAGTGAAGGATTTTAGAACATACTTGGGAGTTAAAAAAAGAAAAACAAAACAAAACCCAAGCATGTTTCCTGTGGCACAAACACCAGTGCCACAAATTATGAACAGTTAAGTACAATATCTGTGTGTTGTTTTTGCTATTATAAGAAAATTATTTCAATTACATAATACCTTTAGTAACAACAAAAACAGCAGTACAGATAGTTAAATTAAAATGTTTTTGTGTATTCTTGTAGAAGAAATAAATCTCTAGCTCCCACCTGATAGCACATTTGATATGAATGAAAGCTGTTGGTATTATGGTAGCTGAAAAGACTTTATGGGTAACATAATTCAAAGCTAGTATTTTATTGATGTGAAAGCTCAGGCCAAAAGAGGTAACTACCATGGTCACACATATTATGGCAAAAGACATTTTTTGAAATATGCTTGTTGTGTTTCCATGGATTTTTCATTTTATTTTATGTAATAGAACATGATATGGACATCTTCTAGCTCATTTCACTTCTAGATTGGCATTTATCCACTATGAAAATTTAAATTTCAAAAAAAGTCTTTTCAAGAACAGTGAGGTGAAGGAAAAAAGAAAGGAAGTAATAAAAATACAATATGCAGTGTGGAGTTAGGTTTTATAGGATTTAGCCACTGATAGAACATTAATGATAATAGAAAAAAAAACTCCAGAGTGACTCCAAGACATTAAGCTAGTGTGTTTGGGAAAATGAGAGGCATATTAACTAAAACAGTATAGACAGGAGTGTGACAGACCCAATGTATTGCCCATGGTCAAAGTTTAACAGGTCTAAGGGGTTTTATTTCACATGCTGAAACTTCTGCATGCCTACAGTAATATATTTATCCTTCTAGCATCTGTGCATGCTTACCAACCCTCTATCCTTGTTGTTCTAGTACATCCTATAAAGAATTTTTGTAAAGGCCCAGGAAAAAAAATCATATTTCTTATGTCACTGGGAGTGTCTTCCTTTCTCCCTCCCTTGTTCTCTTCCTTCCTCCTTTTTTCCCTTTCTCTCCCCCCCCACCACCATGTCTGAATATTGATATAATCATACTCTCAGTGGAACCACGGTTCAATTCAATTCAACAACACCAAAAATTAAATATCTAATGTGTTCATCGCACTGAGATCGTGACAAAAATAAATTAGTCTGTACATTTAGAAAGCTAGGTTATTTTAAATAAGTCAGGTAATTCTAACTGACATGACCCCTTTCTTTGGGAGAATGACCATTTATTTCCCATCCTTATGTAAATCTGTCCATCCAGTTCCTTGCAGATTATCATATTTTATGTATTATTTGAACTGTAGTTATTCCTTGATGATCCATCTATCTTTGAATTTTTGTGTGGGTTTGGGGAGCCAGAAGCAGCTTTTGAGTGGGTAAGTTTACCAGAAGGTAGTTATAGAGAAGGTAGTATAGAAATAATAGTACATGCCAACCAGTTCTTTCTCGTAGCCATGAATCTTATGCTTCAAAGGTACCACATGTCTCCTACTAAAAAGGAAATTTGAGTGACAAGCAGAATATATTTTAAAAAATGAGTTTGTTTGAAAAGATGGTGAATTTGTATTTGGACATGATCAGTATACAGTGCCAACAAGAGTTACATAGAGTAGTCAAATAGACGTTCAGAAATAGATTTGTGAGTCATTGTTTAAAAGTCACAATAAAAAAAAGCCAGGAGAGAATATAGGGAAAGAAGAGAAGAGGGTTAAACAAAGAATCTTGGAGAGTCCCTATCTTAAAGGATAATGAAGAAAAGTCATTAGAAAATGCAAAGAAAGAACAGTCAAAGGCACTGAAGGAAAACTGGGTCAGTGCATTTCCTGGAAGCCAAGTTAGGAAAGTTTAAAGGGTGTGTTAATCATATCACATTTTGCAGACATGTTAAATAAAAAGGGACACTAACAAAAGAGTTTGGTTGAATGAAGTAATCATGAGATCATTGGTAACTTTAAGAGTTCCGTGTCATTAAAGTGGTGGGAACAGAAACCAGATTGCAAGTATTTCAAGTATGACTTTATGAATCAGAAATGGTAGTAAAATATTGAATGTTATTTAAAGGTTTAAAGTGAAGAGAGGATCATAGGGTTATGAATCTAGTCTTAAAGTAACCTCAGAAATCATTTAAGTCATCAATTTACTGATGATACAACTGCAGACAAGGGAGATTAATGGAATTCTCCAAGGTCTCATAGGTTCTTCTGAGATAGATCAGAGGTAAGATTTTAAGGCAGATCTTTTAACTCTAGAGCCAGTGATTTTCCAGAGACTGGGATTAAAAACATAACAAAGTCAAGAGAAAAGACTTTTAGATTAGAGGATACCCAAGCATGCCTGTAACCTGGCAAATGATATGAAGAATGGTCTTTTTTGAGTCCATTATAGCAATGCATCAAGTGGTCACTCCTATTTATGGCTTCATAGATTCATCTTCTGACTTAAATATACTATCATGTTAATGAAGAACAGGAGGGTGCATCTCGGATGAGTAACTAAATAACCAAGCTAAGATAACCATATTCCTTCTATATAAGAAAATGCAAATTACTCATTCCAAAGTAAATTATTTATTTCCTAAGATGGGGAACAAATGACACTTAATGGGAAAAAATGACAGGAAAAAAATCTGGCTGATTAAATTTATTGACCAGAAAATTTGCCCTAGAAGAACATTCTCTAGGTCTATGGGGTTTTCATCTGATTGGGAACTGGATAACATTTCGTTCATTGCTGATTAAAATACAGCTCTGAATAAAATTGTGAAGCTAGAGGTGAATGCTCAGGAGAGAAAAACATTTATTTTGACCATTAAGACTGTCTGCCTAACAAATTGGTCCATATGTTCAGGAGGGACTGTGACAGCAGGTGTAAGTTACCGCACTTCATTCTTTGGTTTCAATATGCTTACAACTCTGCTCAGCATTGGAGTGGCTCCTCTAGATCTATGGAAACACAGTCTACTGCCTTCATTATTTTGTAGCATATGTGCACCTTCATTTTCGAGATTCCAACTCCTTCTGAATTTTTAGTAGTACACTGCCAAGTAAATAAGTATTTTTACATGATATTGACAATGTTTTCAGAAAAAAAAAATAAACTATTGGCTTCCTTTTCTTCTGGAGAGGTCTATTCTCTGTGAAAAGATATTATCAATTGGATGATTTGCAAGCAGACAATCCTCTTATTTCACAGCTCCCAAACTAGCCATATACTTAGTTCCAGACAGTGAAAATTAATAAATATATATTTTAGGGTTCTTTTGATTTTTGTATTCACATGGAAATCAATCACTTTTTCTTACAATCAGAAATCTCAAGGAATCACACAATTCCTGTGTGATTATCATATGACCTATATCATAATGATAATATTTCTCCATTAATTCCTTAGCTTCAAGGGGTAGGAAGATGATAACAAGTGGTGCTCTCAGAGCCCCTCAAGAATGAAATTTGTGTGATTAACATCTACCATAATTATAATCACTAACATAATATAAATTAAGATAAACATTATAATAACAAATATTCATGTTGGAAAAGAGTTGATGCATATAACCTCAGTTGTTCTTCATTCTCGAAGAGGACCGGGACATCAGGGAGGTGATGCCATGTCATGAAAGTGAACTGGATTTAAGTGAGGGAAGACTGTGCAAAGTCATCAGCCTTACTTTCTCCTCCAGAGCCATCTGGGTCCAGTGCCAAAGTCGAGATCAGAGCGACTGGAGATGACCCTAGATTCAGTAGGAGAACTCCGACTTTTTAAGCTAAGGTGTTTGACTGAGGCAATGTTCATTCCATGATAAAGGTTAGTTAAGAAATGAGGCAGAGAATGATGTCTTTGACCTAGTAAAAAAAAATCAATCTGGGAGGATAAGACCCTCAGGATTTCTGGTTCAAACAGAAACAATTGCTATTTACATTCACTCTAAGTCAATCAGGGCCCAAACTATGACCTAGTGAGGCTTGGCATGTAAAGACAAAAGATGTAAAGACAAAAATAAAAGAAGATTGTACCAGGGCACTGAATGAGTTTTATATAACATATATACATCTATCTATCTATCTATCTATCTATCTATCTATCTATCTATCTATCTATCTATCTATCTATCTGTCTGTGTGTCTGTCTGTCTGTCTGTCTGTCTGTCTGTCTGTCTGTCTATCCAAAGTGACTGCATCGTTCAATTTCTTGTTTTTCAGTAAAGAAGTTCATTTTTTTGTGAAAAGATGAGTTCTGTAGAATACTGCTAAATTCTAAAGTTGGCTTTGTGTCAGTACCCTCTTGCATCCTTGTTAGTGTATCTTCATTTGTATAATTAGATGCCGTCTGAAAATAGCATGCCTTTTTAAGAACTCAACCTGGCTAAACTTGAGGAAAGTGTTACTTACTGAAGATTGTTTGGTAACATTGCTAATTTTAAAGTGATTTTGACTGTTTAACCTCACATATAAAGGCACTACTTGCTTTACACTGAATATGTTACATGCTAGATGTTACTTAGGATGTTTCAAATTTATGGATAAGAAAAATATATTTAAATGACCTAATACCAACTATACGTTGCTTTTAAAATCCAATTTTCATATTGCTTATTATTTTATTTTATAAATTGCTAGCTGTATGTGTGTATATATATCATATACTTGTATGTCATATGTTTAATAGCTATATAAGGAATATTAATATTTTCAAATTAAAGCATAACATATCTCCAAATTTAGTCCTGTCCTCAAATTGTTAGGTTTTTATAATAAATTTTAATTGAAATAGATAATATGATTTTAAGTACTTTCTCACTTGGAGATGTTAAATTTCTATTTGTGACTTTCAAATCATGGAATTAATTAGTACTATATTAAAATATATTTGTCATATGAATTAAACACCATTTTTTTTGCTTAATTTATTTAGAAGTCAGATACTTAAATCAGATGTTTCTCTTCTATATATCAAAGATTTTGCTTACTGTGGGAACCCCTGCACTGATAGTAGTTAATTCTTAGGGAGTTGCTTCAAGCTTAGAGAGACTGAATGATTTTCCCATGATCCTACACCTCATTGCAAAGCAGAAATAAGAACCCAGTTTTTTCTGATTGCAAACCGAGTCTTCTATCTACTATGCCACATTTTTTCCCCTTACTTGGCTACATAAAAGGTAAAAAAGTGATTATTTATGGGTTCTTATAATTCAAATATACTTGAAATTTTCTTGTCTTTCGGTTATTTCAGTCATTTCTAATTCTTTGTGATCCCATTTGTAGTTTTCCTGCAAAGATACTGGAGTGATTTACCACTTCCTTCTCCAACTCATTTTACAGATGAGAAAACTGACACAAACAGGATTAAGTTACTTGCCCAATGTCACACAACTATTAAGTGAAGGAGGCCATATTTGAGCTGAATTCTTCCCGACTATAGGCCCAGTGCTCAATCCATTGTGCCACCTAGCTTCCCCCTACATGATATTAGGCATTCTTCAATAGGTGCATGTTGTTATTAACCATTTGCAAATGAATGGATGGACAAAAGACAAGAAAAAAAAAGTATCTAATGCTGACATACTATGCCCCAGGCATTGTGCTAAGCTCTAGGGATACAATTATAAAAAGAGGCATAGGGCCCACCATCTGCAATAGGGAAAGACAACCTATACATAGTAATGGTCTTCTGATTGGGCCAGTATTAAATATTGTCTCGTAAATGGCCTAGTTTGAGCTCAGTCATAAATCAACTGGTCAAGGTTCTATGATTAGTGTTGCAAAAAGTGAGTGCTCTCAGGGAGGCTAGGTGGCGCAGTAAGAGCATCGGCTCTGGAGTCAGGAGGACCCGGGATCAGTTCCGGCCTCATATACTTAACACTCACACACACACACACACACACACACACACACACACACACACACACAAACTGGCCGTGTAACCTTGATCAAGTTACTTAACCACAATTGCTTTATATACATATATATATATATATATATATATATATATTTTAAAAAAGTGAGTGCACTAGGGAATATTGGCATGGATTCTGAAGTTCTAGGTGTAGAGCTCCAGGTCCAGTGTGAAGGGTGAAGATTCTGGTAGGTAGATGAAGGTTTGTAGAGACAGAAAAACAGTTAAAATGCTTTGGGTAGATGAAAATTGAGGAATAACATTTGCAGAAAAATAAAAGATAGGACAAACAAAGGTCAACAAAGACCTTTTTCAATAGCCAATGCTGAAAGATTTCTCAGTCATGAAGAACAGGTCTAACCATGTTACCTACTTCACTCAAAAAATCTATTCTCTTCCCTATTACCTCCAAGATCAAATACAAAACCCTTTTTGGACTTTAAAAACCCATCATATACTTTCCCCACCAGTCTTTCTGCCTTTCAGATAAAGTATACAGGGCTCTCCTCTCTGATCCAGTGACACTGGCCTCCTCCTTTTCCTCACATATAACATTAAATCTCCTGACACTGGGCATTTTCATTGGCTTTCAACCATTCCTGAAGTGCTCTCCCTCTTCATTTCTGCATCCTAGCTTCCACTAAGCCTCCTCTGAATTTCCCCCTAATGCAAGAAGCCTTTCCTATTTCTTCTTTATCTCAGTCCCTTCCCTCTGCAATTATTTCAGATTATCCTGTATTTATCTTGTCTGTACATTGTTGTTTCTGTATTGTCTCTGATTAAAATGTGAGCTTCTTGAGAGTTACAACTGATCTTCCCCCTCACATATTCCTTTCTTGGTCTTCCTAGCAGTTAGCACAGGGCCTAGTCCATAGGAAGTATTTAATATGCTTATTGACTTGGTTTGGAATTGCATTATTTCATTTGAAGATTATCCATGAATATGCATTTACAGCATCAAATTTAGAGCTGAATAGGATGTCAGAGTCTATCTAGTGTATCATCATTATTTACCAACCAGGCGACCAAGAAAATTAAAGTGATTTGCCCGATACCAATAGTTTTTATTGTCTTCTTTCTTTCCTCAGTTCCTTATGATATAGGATTTTCACAATTCATTAAGTCATGTATCAAGAAGTACATTCATAAAGTAAAATAATATCAAATTTAAAAATAAGTTTATGGTGATGAATTTATTGGTAGACTTTTCAAATATGAAAATAGGTTAGAGAGTTTTGTATTTCTTTCAGACTCAAGTATCCTGACTTTTCATCTCCCAAGTTAATAATCAGTTTAATCACTCCACTGACTCATCTAGAGGAAACTAAATACAGGGAAGAGTGGAATGAGAGTGCCACTGTGCCAGGGATGGGTCAACTTTCTTTGAATTCATATTGATGAGCTGTAATGGCTAGAAGCCATTGAATTCAAGCAGACCAGGGCATTAGAAAAATTGTGTTCCTCTGTGCTTTCCACAGGGATGGAAATCTGCCAGCTACAACTTCCAAGAAGTTGATCTAAATAATGGATTTGATCTGACCAATAGCCAAATCCTGAGGGTAACCTTTACTAGTCATTTTCATACTATTCAATGAATGTACACAATTTCGTTACATGATATAGAGAAGTCTCTTCACTAAACACATGGTGGGGAAACAAAGGTATATCTACGATAGGTATCAAATGGGTGACAGTAGGCAAATAAGTGCTGTAGTGAAAAAAAAAAAGATGTGCAGATTTTAGAGGGAGGAAAATGTCTCTAAATACTGTAGTCTCTATTGCTAGTGGAAGCCTATTAGCTTTGTGACCATGGGGAAATAATTTCTCCTTTTATCTTCAATTTTCATGTATATAAAATGGAGGTAATAACAGGGTTGATATAAAGACTCACATCAAACCAGTTGATATATGTAAAATGTAATGGAAACTTGAATGTGCTATAAAATATTGGTACTATGAAAATGACTTGTTATCATAATTATTGCTATCACATGTTCAATTTGTGAGTGTAAGATTATGACCCCACTAGTACAGTCAATGCTCAATAATCATAGCTTCATACTTTCAAACCAATGAAGCAAACAAACACTAAACAATGCATAGAAGAGGTCCGCATATACGTAATTCAAATTGTTTTCATTTGGTTAGAATTACATTAACTTCATTAACTTTGTTGTAGAAGATATGTGTAACTTTTGAGTTCATGTCATTTAGTGACAGTCAATGGAAGAGTGTGCTTAGAGAGCTTTAGCAAGTGAACAATGATAAATAAAACACGACATCGGAATTGCACTGAGATCTTAACAATTCCACAATCAATAAAAAGACAGGATGGTCTCCAGTTTAAACTCCTTTGCCTATGTAAAATGGCTGCTTTTCTCAAATTAATCAAGATATTACCTCAATAAACCAATATTTGCTGAGTAGCTACTATGCATTTCCTAATTTTAATAGTCAAAAATTAAAAATGGCTCAGACACCTAGGTCCAACTTCAACAAAGTGTAATGGCAAGCAAACAATTATGTCACACTTGTTTCAGCTATTTAATTATTTAGCACTTTGTTTCAGTTCAAGTTTCTTTTAAGCCTTGCCCATGATTAGATCAAGTCTTTGTTAAGAAACAGAACTTATGAACCCCGCAACTTGTGAACCCCACAACTTGTGAACCCCTGTTTTTGACAAGTATGACCATATATAAAGAGACCAAGCTGGGAGAAGAAAAGAACTGAGAAGAACTAGGAAGAGAACTCTTGTGGTGGCAGAGTTAAGAAGGAGAAACCTTGTGGGATCCCGGCACTCTGTTTGTCTGTTCTATCTGTGTTGATTTCTGCTTGTAATACTTTGTACAGAAGCCCTGGGACCTTGTTGGAAGCAGAGAAAGAGGATTTTCTTGTTTTCTTCTTACAGAAGTCCTGGAGGAGGGTTTTTGAGGTCCTGGGACTTTACTGATGATTTGTGTTGACCTCTTGGGTCTTGTTTGTAGGTCTCTGTTGATTTCACAGTCAGATAGTGAATTGATGGTGCCAGCAATGTGCATGAATATTATTGTGGCTCTGTTGAGTTTTATCTTCCCAGAAATAGATAATGTGAAAGACAAGAGCTGGACTGGGCACTGTGAGCTTCAATATGGAATGGGAACTGGATGAGGAACTGGGCAAGGAGCTGAGAGCTGCCTGCCTTTGAATCCAGGTTACAGTTGGGTAGATTCTTGCAGGAACTGGGACCATACAAGAGGAACCATGGAAACTGAGAGCCAACCTCAAGTCAGGATGAAAAGACCTATTCTTGGGTACTTAATTCTGACTGAGAAGATTATGATTTACTGTGACCTAGGGGTGAAGAACTTTGATCTCTGTACTTTGTGTCCCTTAAGGAGTCCTGCTCCTTAAGGGTGATTGAGTTAATGACTTACTGCATGATATCTTTTGTTTCAAACTATGTGGTCACTTTGGTGAAAATTATGTGACAACTTTAGTGATAACTTGTTGTGTAATAACATTGTGAATGCTGTACTTTGGTTTCTGTGAATGTTTTGCTTTAATTTACTTCTGAATAAATGGAGAATTTACTATACTATGTAATCAGAACCTTAAAGCTGTTCACAGCAGCAGTCCCTTGGAAATCTGCTCGTGCTTGGCTTTACACAAACTATGACAAAGTCAAAGATAAATGTTATTCTTTTAAAATTATTGTTAGTTTTTTTTGTCCCTAATAGTGTGCAGCAGAAATTTTAAGATATTTAGCTACATATATTTTTATCCAAACAAGAGCTTCATGTTGAAAATCCCTTACCTGCTTTTATGAAAATTCAAGAGCATCATATTTATGATATCCTGTTTTCAAATAATAACAGTAGTAATTAGTAGGAGCAGTAATAATTAGTATTTAATTGTAAAGTAAAAGATGACAGATCTCCAAAATACAAATTCACTTTTCAAAATATTATTGAAAATTTAACAAATAAACTGTAGCAAAATTATAGGATTATCATTAACTAAACTATAGCTCCTAATTATTTGGATATTATACTGATATATAAACATTAAAGAACATTATTAATAAGTGTCCCCAGAGGCAGACCTGGCACCATGGCAGAGGCAGGCCCGGAAGGGGCCTGATCAACTCCAAGGGCAAGTCTTCCCACCAACCACAAAGTCCACTACCAGGCCTATCACCAAAGGGCTGGGACTGGAAAGAGCAAAGTAAGAAGCAAATACAGGGGCCCCTGTCCTGGACAGCAAACACTCCTGGGGCTACCATTTCATAGCTCAGAAATTAAAAAAAAAAGCCCCTTTCAGGACATCCAAAGTCCAGGATAACAGAGTGAACCTCACTTGCTCCAAACGCCCCCTCTGACCCTGAAAACATAGTAACTCTTGCCCCAGGGCAAAACCCTCTACAGTAAAGGCTTGGGATACTACAGGAAGGGCGTGGCTAGGACTCTGCCTCAAAATGGGTAGACTACAAAGAGAAAGACTCTGGAATCCTACTATCCTAAGAGGGAGGAACCAACCTCAGAGGGAGACAATGTGGACTCCACATCCAAAGCTGAAACTTCAACAGGGAATGGGTCCCAAGCACAGAAGGCTCTCCTAGATGAGATCAAAAGGAACTTGGAAAACAAAATGAGAGAGATAGAATACAAAATGAATAACTCTCTCAAAACCAAAATAGCAGAATTCGAAAAACATTATAATGAGGAAAACATCTCTCTAAAAAAAAAAGTGTATGATATGGAAAAGGAACTCCAAAAATTAACCAAGGAAAATGATTTGCTAAAAACTAGAATTAACCAAATGGAAACAAATAACTCTATGAAGAACCAAGAATTAGTCAAGCAAAACAACAAGAATGAAAAATTAGGAAAAGAGGTAAAATACCTCAAAGAAAAAATAACTGATCTGGAAAACAGATCCAGGAGAGATAATCTGCGAATCATAGGCCTACCAGAAAATTATGATGAAAAAACGAGCCAGGATAACATTCTCTAAGAGCTCCTTAAGGAAAACTGCCCTGAGATACTAGAACCTGAGGGTAAAAAATAGAAATCAAGAGAATCCACCAGACACCTGCTGAAAGAGATCCCAAACTGAAAATTCCTCAAAATGTTGTGGCCAAACTCCAGAATTACCAGATAAAAGAGAAAATACTTCAAGGGTCCAGAAGGAAACAATTCAAATATCGAGGGTCTACAGTGAGGCTTGCACAGGATTTGGCAGCCTCTACACTGAAAGATTGGAGGCAGTGGAATACAATTTTCCAGAAGGCAAAAGAGCTCGGGTTACAACCAAGGATCACATACCCAGCAAGACTGAGCACATTCTTCCAGGCAAAGAGATGGTCATTCAACAATATAAAAGAGTTCCAGACCTTCTTGATAAAAAAGCCAGAACTCAATGGAAAATTCAACCTCCAACTATGAGATGCAACAGTGACTTAGAAAGGTAAACAAGGAGAACACACACACACACCCTGATATTTGATAAGAGCAAACTGGTTATAGACAAGTAGAGGGTATAACTATAAAATACACAAAATGACAATTAAAAAAAATCTTATTAAGTGCTACAAAGGGACTGCAATGGAAGAAGGGGAATGGATGAAGTGGAAAAGGGTAAATTATGCCACACACAGAGGCATAAAAACTGTATAGCAGAGGAAAAAAAGGGAGGGAGTTGGGAATCATATGAGCTTTTCCCTCATTGGTTCTGGTACAAGGAGGGAATAACAACCACTTAAGCACAGGACTCTATGGAGAAGAAATGCAAAAAGTATCATTTTACAGGGAAAGAGGAGAGGGAGAGGAGCTTCACATGAATTCCTGTCACTCTTGGTGTGAAGAAGAAATAACGTATTTCATTAAGTATAAAAATATCCTAGAGGCAGTAGGAGAGGGAAAGGGTTATGAAAGGGGGGTGGGAGGTTTGTAGGGAGGGAAGTAGTAAGGTAAAAGGGGAGCAAAAGGGAGGTGGGCTGAAAAGGGAACACTGAGGGAGGTGGCGGTCAAAAGGAAAACTATTAAGTTGGGGGAAGGGAGAAGGGAGGGGAAATATGAACATTAACAAGGGCAGGAATAGGATGGAGGGAAGGAAACAGATAACAATCATAACTGCAAATGTGAATGGAATGAACTCTCCTATAAAATGGAGACGAATAGCAGAATGGATTAGAAATCATAATCCTACAATATGCTGTTTACAAGAAACACATCTGAAATAGAGGGATACACACAAGGTAAAGGTAAAAGGTTGGAATAAAATATATCATGCCTCAGCTAAAGTAAAAAAAGCAGGGATAGCAATCCTTTTCTCAGATAAAGCAAAAGCAAAAATTGACCTAATTAAAAGAGATAAGGAAGGAAACTATATCCTGTTAAAAGGCACCATCAAGAATGAAGCAATTTCATTACTTAACAGTAGTTAAGCACTATAGCACCAAGTGGTATAGCATCCAAATTCCTAGAGGAGAAGGTAAAGGAATTAGAGGAAGAAATTGATAACAAAACTAAACTAGCGGGAGACCTTAATCTCCCCCTCTCTGAACTTGATAAATCCAACCTCAAAATAAACAAGAAAGAAATTAAGGAGGTGAACAGGATTTTAGAGAGGATAGGTATGATAGATCTCTGGAGAAAACTGAGTGGGGACAAAAAGGAATATACTTTCTTCTCAGCGGTTCATGTCACATACTCAAAAACTGACCATGTTTTAGGGAATAAAATTCTATACAGTAAGGCAGAAATACTAAATGCATCCTTCTCAGATCATGATGCAATACAAATTATATGCAATAAAAGGCCATGGAAAGACAGACTAAAAACTAATTGGAAATTAAACAATTTAATCCTAAAGAATGAGTGGGTCAAATAAGAAATTATAGAAACAATCAGTAATTTCATTCAAGAGAATGATAATAATGAGACAACACACCAAAATCTGTGGGATGCATTAAAGGCAGTTCTTAGGGGAAGTTTTATATCCCTGAGTGCATACATGATTAAATTAGAGAAAAGGTAGCTCAATGAATTGGGCATGGAATTAAAAAACCTAGAAAAAGAACAAATTCAAAATCCCCAATTAAATACCCAATTAGAAATATTGAAGACATGGGGCGGCCAGGTAGCACAGCGAGTAAGAGCACCGGCTCCAGTGTTGAGAAGACCTGGAGATCGAATCCCGGGCTCAGACACTTAGCACCCACCCAGAAACACCTGGCCGTGTAACCTTGAGCAAGTTACTTAACCCCAATTGCTTAGGGGCGGCCAGGTGGTTCAGCGAGTAAGAGCACTGGCTCCAGTGTTGGGACGACCTGGAGATCGAATCCCGGGCTCAGACACTCAGCACCACACCCAGAAATAATTGGCCGTGTAACCTTGAGCAAGTTACTTAACCCTGATTGCTTAAAAAAAAAAAAAATATATATATATATATATATATTGAAGACAAAAGGAGAGATTAATAAAATTGAAATTAAAAAACTATTGAATTAATAAATAAAACCAAGAGCTGGTTTTATGAAAAAACCAACAAAATTGATAGACCCTTAGTCAATATGATAAAAAAAAGAAGAAAACCAAATTATGGGTATCAAAATGAAAAGTGTGAATCTACCTCCAATGAAGAGGAAATCAAAACAATAATTAGGAATTATTTTTCCCAATTGTATGCATATAAATTAGGCAATCTTGGGGAAATGGATGAATATTTACAAACATAGAAATTGCCCAGATTAACTGAAGAGGAAGTAAATTACTTAAATAATAACATCTCAGAAAAAAAGAAATTGAACAAGCCATCAGTCACCTCCCTAGGAAAAAATCTCCAGGGCCAGATGGATTCACTAGTGAATTCTATCAAACATTTAAAGAACAATTGATTCCAATACTCTACAAACTATTTGGGAAAATTAGTGAAGAATGAGTCCTACCAAATTCTTTCTATGACACAAATATGGTGCTGATACCTAAATCAGTAAGAGATAAAACAGAGAAAGAAAATTATAGACCAATCTCCCTCATGAATATAGATGCAAACATTCTAAATAAAATACTAGCCAAAAGACTACAGCAACTTATCTCAAGAATAATACACTTTGATCATGTAGGATTTATTCCAGGAATGCAAGGATGGTTTAATATTTGAAAACCATCAGGATAATTGATCAGATCAACAATAAAACTAGCAGAAATCACATGATCATCTCAATAGTTGCAGAAAAGGCTTTTGACAAAATACAACATCCATTCCTATTAAAAACATTAGAAAATATAGGAATAAATGGACCCTTCCTTAAAATAATAGGTAGCATCTATTTAAAGCCATCAACAAGTATTATATGTAATGGGGAGAAGCTAGAAGCATTTCCCATAAAATCAGGGGTGAAACAAGGGTGTCCACTATCACCCCTCTTATCCAATCTGGTACTAGAAATTTCAGCAGTAGCAATTAGAGAAGAAAAAGAAATCAAAGGAATCAAATTAGGCAAAGAAGAGACTACGCTATCAGTCTTTGCAGATGATACGATGATATACTTAGAGAATCCTAGAGAATCAAGTAAAAAACTACTTGAGACAATAAATAAATTTGGCAAAGTTGCAGGACATAAAATAAACCCACATAAATCTTCAGCATTCCTATATATTTCCAATGAAATTCAACAGCAAGAGATAGAAAGAGAAATCCCATTTAAAGTTACTGTAGACATTATAAAATATTTGGGAATCTACCTGCCAAAACAAACCCAGGACCTGTATGATCATAACTACAAAACACTTTTCACACAAAAAAGTCAGATCTAGCTAATTGGAAAAATATCAATTGCTCATGGCTGGGTCAAGCTAATACAATAAAAATGACAATTTTCCCCAAATTAAATTATATATTTAGTGCCATACCATTTAATTTACCAAAAAAACTACTTTATAGAGCTAGAAAAAATAGTAACAAAATTCATTTGGAAGAATAAACAGTCCAGAATATCAAGGGAATTAATGAAAAGTAATGCTAGGGAAGGTGGACTAGCTATACCAGATTTCAATCTGTATTATAAAGCAGCAGTCATCAAAACTACTTGGTACTGGCTGAGGAATAGAGGAGTGGATCAATGGAACAGATTAAGCACATGAGATTCAAAAGTCAATGACTATAGTAATGTATTGTTTGATAAACCTCCAGACCCTGATTTTTGCGATAAGAACTCACTATTTGACAAAAACTGCTTGGAAAACTGGAATATAGTATGGCAGAAACTGGGCATAGGCCATTATCTAACACCATATACCAAAATCAAGTCTAAATGGGTGCATGATCTAGGTATAAAGTTTGATACTGTAAGCAGTCTCCTAAAACAAGGAATAGTTTACCTATCAGACTTGTGGAGAGAGAAAGACTTTAGGACAAACAAGAATTAGAGAACATTATAAAATGTAAAATGGATAAATTTGACTACCTGAAATTAAAAAGTTTCTGCACAAACAAAGCTAATGTAACCAAGATTAAGAGGGAGGTGGGAAATTGGAAAAGAATCTTTACAACCTATGTCTCTGACAAAGGACTCATTTCTAAAATATACAGAGAATTGAGTCAAATTTATAAGAATACAAGTCATTTCCCAATTGATAAATGGTCAAAGGATATGAACAGGCAGTTTTCAGAGAAAGAATTAATTAAAGAGCACATGAAGTAATGCTCTAATTCACTATTGATTAGAGAAATGTAAATCAAAACAACTCTGAGGTACCATATCTTACCAGTCAGATTGGCTAAGATGACAAAACAGGAAAATGAGAAATGCTGGAGAGGATGTGGGCAAATTGGAACACTAATGCATTGCTGGTGGAGTTGTGAACTGATCCAGCCTTTCTGGAGAGCAATCTGGAATTATGCCCAAAGGGCTATATATGCTTTCATACCCTTTGATCCAGCAATACCACTCCTAGGTTTATATCCCAAAGAGATCATAGAAATGGGAGAAAGAACCACATGTACAAAAATGTGTATAGCAGCTCTTTTTGTGGTAGCAAAGAATTGGAAATTTAGGGGGTGCCCATCAATTGGGGAATGGCTGAACAAGTTGTGGTATATGCATGTTATGGAATACTATTGTGCTATAGGAAACGAAGAGCAGAAGGTCTTCATATTTACCTGGAGAGGCTTAAAAGTTTTGGTGCTGAGAGAGAAGAGTAGAACCAGGAGAAATTTGTACACAATTACAGACACAACGTATGTGTGATGACCAACTTTGATAGACTGGACTCTTCTCAGCAATGCAGTGATATAATTCAATCCCAAAAGACTCATGATGGAGAGAAATATGTGCACTAGAAAGAATTAAGTTTATATCCAGGTGGAAGCAAAATACCTGATCTTTTTCCTTCTCTTATTTGGTTTTATGTCCCCTTTATCATTTTTCATTCTAGCTGGTACAATCCATCCTTATAACCTGACTAATGTATAATGTGGAAGTATTTACAGATCCTATACTTGACTATAAGCCACCATGGGTGGGAGAAGGGAGGGAGGGGGACAAAATGTGAAACTCAAGGAACTGTGGAATTGAATCCTGTAAACTAAAAGGAAACAAACAAATTAATAAAAAAAATAAGTGTCCCCATGTCAAATGACCACATTCTCCATATCACACAGAACAACATATTTTCAAAATGTAGAGACTATTGGGGGTCACTATATTATGCATTATATTTTATAATTGAGGATGCAGAGGCAAAGAATTTATATGAACAGTTCTTTTACTAAAATCATATTTGAATGACTTCAAGTAGAAGGAATTTCAAAGATCGTTTAAAAGTTGTTGGAAGAATAAAAACAAATAAAAACCAAATGTAATAATATTTTTAAAGTAATACTAAACAAAGGAGTTCACCAGGGTCTTAGGAATGCCTAAAAGGACTTAAATGTTACTTTTATATGCCTCATGCCCAACAACTTTGTCAACAGCTGGAACCCAAACCAATGCCTACAAAAATTTAGCACCTGCATGATTAAGTAGCCAGAATCATTGTTATATTCTTCAAAAAAATAAATTTAAAATAAATGACAAACCAGAATAGTACAATAGCAAGCCTAAAAATATTTTGAGGAATTCAATAAGCACACCAGACTGGCACCCTGGTATTATTGCAGCTAAATTCACCTCCATTATCTTACAAAAACAAAAAACTAAGAACATTCTAATATGGTTCTCCCTACCAAATCCTCATCACCTTCAGTCTACATAGGATTAAATGCTCCCAAAATATAGGGACTACTGGAAGAACCAAAAACTATATAAGAAAAGTATGCTCATGGTCATCATTGTGTCCAATGCTGGTGCTGTCCTGAAAAAAAAAATTCAGGAAATCTATAGAAGATGAGACTGAACATCAAAATTTCATTGAATTAAAAACTCAATTTTATCCACCAAACTTTTAATTTCTTGAAAAGCTAAACATAGAGATATAAAAGATAAATCTTTTAAAACATATCCTATAACAGGATATTGATTTCACCCTGGATAATTTCCATCTGAATGCCATCGGACAAAAATGATTACAGAGAGATCATGACAACTAGTTACATTTATAATAATTTACATATATCATCCCATTTAATCTTCCCTATAACTTTATGAAGTGGTGACTATTATCACTGTGGTATTATCACCATTTTACAAATAATATATTATAGCTTACAGAGATTAAGTGACTTGACTATGATCACATGGTTAGTAAGGGTAATAGGTGAAATTTGAACCCAGTTCCTTTTCATATGATCTAGAATACTCTATACATTACTCCTTATAGCAATCAAGTGTGATGATAAAACATAAGAAATAATTAGGTCACATTAACTAAAAACTATGTGAAATTTCCCCAAAATATTCTTTTGGAAGGGGTTTCAACAGACCTGAGATTTTAAATCCTTTCTAATTTAAAAGCTCAAAAAATCACATCGGAAATCTTTGAACTGCTTTGCTTGTGTTGGTAATAGGGCTGATCAAGGATAGATGGCTTTATAATTAATAGGCAAACAATCTCTCACTTTAAAGGTACATTTTAATTGGGTAATTATACTGTAATAATTTAGTTAAACTAAACAGTATAATTTTCCATTTTAAGAAATTAGTTTAGATAAGCACAGGTATTCAAACCTTTGTTAAATATGTGGTGATTTCTTTTTCATTCTAAAACATCTTTAATAGGCTTTATTATTTTAACTATTTTATCATAGGACCACCCCCCCCTTAGAATTAATGACTAGGGATTCTAGTATGTCTTTTTTTATCCTCCAAGACCAAAATAAATCCTCTGTTATGCTTTCAAAGCTCTTCATAAATTGACCTCATCTCACTTCTCAAGTCTTGTTGAACCTTCATATATAGACTGAAACAATTCTCTGAAAAGTCATCAGTGGCTTCCTTTATGCCACAACCAAAGGTCTAATCAATTCCTCATTTATATTTTTTTTGCAGTATGTGATTTGTTGTTTTATGTGCTGAGTATTATATTCTTTATCACTCTCTCTGATTAACAGTTTACTCATTTGTATGTAGAAATGACTGGGTCCATAATATTATCTCATATGATTTTTTAGATAAATTACATAATGAATATAAAGTTCTTCATGGTCCTTAGTATTGTATAAATGTCAGCTATTATAACAGACGTCCTTTTTGGTACTTGCCTGGTGTTTGGCTTCTGAGGCCCAGTTTCTTCTTAGTTCTCTAACTCCTCCTTCTCATCCTTCTAACACTTTAAGGCAGTTGATTTTTAGAATTCTGCTCTTGGTGTCTTTGTCTTCTCTCTGTATTCTCTC
The DNA here is from genome assembly GCF_028583685.1 of Petaurus breviceps papuanus. NCBI lineage: Eukaryota > Metazoa > Chordata > Mammalia > Diprotodontia > Petauridae > Petaurus > Petaurus breviceps. The sequence continues at coordinate 6,676,172 of NW_027185698.1, forward strand.
ACTGAGAAAAATCATTAATTCACACCCCTTAAACTATTGTCTCTATGTTGGTCTGCAAAATCAGGCATTATTTTGATCCAAAGTATGAGAACTACGAATTCAGCTACCTATGGGGTATTTCTACTTGATGTCCTGTTCCCAATTAATACAATCACACCTTTGTTTCTTTCCTTTTTTGCCAAAATCTGCTATCCCTTCTAACTCCTTCCTTGAACAGCCTCACCACTTGTCCAGTCTGTCATGTTTATAGCTTTGACCTAGTCAACAAATTAAAATCAAATGTACTAACTTTCATAGGGCCTTCCCTAATTTTCCCAGATCTTCATGAAATCCCAGATTTAGAAGCAGCAGAGAATATAGAGTTTATATTATCCAATACTCTCATTTTATTTTATTGAAATTTTTATTTTAAATAGTTTTTTCCTACTACATGTAAAGACAATTTTTAACATTAATTTTTTAAATAAAATTTTGAGTTCCAAATTTTTTTCCATCAGTCCTTCCCCTTCTTCCTTTCTAAGATGGTAAGCAATTTGATATAGATGTGCATTTATGTAAAACAAATTTCCATAATAGTCATGTTGTAAAAGAAGAAACAGAACAAAGGGGAAAAATATGACTTTTCCATCTCTCTTCTTTCACCTTATTTCTCCTACCAGTGTTTCTTTTCTGACTACTGCCCCCTCTATTTGTTCACCTCCTTTCCTTGTCCTTTTCCCTTCCTACTTCCCTATAGGGCAAGATAGATTTCTATAACTACTGAATGTATATGTTATTCCCTCTTTGAGTAAAATCCAATGAGAATAGGTTTCAAACAATGTTTATCCCTACTGACTTCTTTCCCTCTACTGTAATAGGTCTTTTGTGTCTCCTTATGTGATATAATTTACCCCCATTCTTCCTTTCCCTTCCCTTTTGTCCCAGTACAATTCCTTTTTCATTACCCAATATTTCTTATCATCCCATCAAAGACAACTTATACCCAAACCCTCTGTCTATGCAATATCTTCATTTTAAGTATAAGAATTGGTATTTGAATCAAGGTCCTCTGGCTCCAAATCCAACACTCCTTACATCACGTCATGACTTCTCTTGGATCTCACAATACTCTTGTTAACTCTTTTATGCTCTTATCATGTATTAAAAAGTTACTTATATTCCTGTCACATTCCTCTATAAGACATTGTTCCATAAGTTCAGGGTACCAGTGTTCTGCATACAATAGGGCATTAAAGAATTTATTGAACCAAGGAGAATCAAATTCTTTCCAGATGTAATATTCTATTATTCTCTAAAAAATTCCATTAAGTAAATATGTATATCCTGAAATAATATACAGTATGTAAATATATCTCAGGATCCTTGAAAAACAAAACAGCAATATCTTCTATATAAGCAAAATTATTGTTTTTCTTTTGTATTGCCATGAAGTATCACAAATATTCTACTTTTTATTGAAATAACTAGAATCTATTGGAAGGAGAATTAAAATCTTTTTCCAGAAAGAAAATAACTAAACGGGGAAAGAAACACAGTCATATAAGACATATTTTTCAAATTCCTTTACTAGTCCAACCTTGTCATTTTTTTCTTAGAAAATAAATTGTAAGTGAATAGACCACCAAACCTGGAGTCAGGAAGACCTGAGTTCAAATCCAGCCTCAGACACTTGACACACTTACTAACCATGTGCCTTTGGGCAAGTCACTTAACCCCAACTGCCATCAAAAAAACAAAAAAAATTAAAAAAGAAAATAAATTGTAAAAGTGACATAGAAATTATGATTTTTCGTTAGTATTTTTCACATTGACTGTAGAGTAGGAGAGGTGATGAACTGAAAGTAAGGGTGGGATTGAGGCTTATACTAAAAGTGGAGTAATTCAGTCTTTCATCCTAAAATCCAACAGATCCCAGATGAAGGATTTGAGATTCAACAATGAAAACTTGAAAGTAGTGGAATTGCTGTGACTTTTCTTTTCCCTAGAATCCTCAAAAATCAATATATTTTAAGTCAATAATCATTCAAATTCTAAGAGATCATAGACAAAACCTAACTTACTCATTTTGAGAAAAACTAGTTCTTAACAGAAGTAGGGGTTAACTTACCACAGTGATTCTAGTGACAGCTAGATGATATAGTGTATAGACTATTGGGCCTAGATTTAGGAATACTTAATTTCAAATCCTACTTCTGTCTGACCTTGGGTAAATCATTTCTGCCTGTTTCAGTTTCTATAAAATAAGGATATTAATAACACATAACTCCCAGTGTTGTTTAGAACATCGAATGAGATAAGAAGGCTATAGCATTTAGCACAGTGCCTGGTACATAGTAGACACTTGATAAATGCTTGTCTTCTCACCCCTGAATCCCACTGTTGAAAAGGTAAATGTTTGGGGAACCTAAAGATTCTCTCCCAGAAACTCTATCTTATCGTCTTCTGCAGCCACTGATTTTTAAGGAAGCAAAGAGGTGAAAATTATTCCAGGGCACATAAAAATGAAATTAATACTGTCTCTAAGTTCAGTGCACACCATAACATTGGATAACACTACCCCAGCTGGAATTCCCCTCTGTACCAGTAACTTGCAGGAAGTTAACTTGAAATACGAGGAACTTCTACAATAGAAGGGAGTAGTTTGGTTTTTCAGAATGTTGCAATAACTTTCTTCTTATTTTGAATCAGTACTCATTCTCTGCTCCCCTTCCTTTAACCCATGTTATTGATGGGCTCACCTGTCAATCAGCAACAGGCTACTTAGCCAGCAAGAGCATAAAAACCCGTTAATGCATGCTGACTACTACCTCAATTCGTATGTAACATTGGTTGGGGAAAAAAAAAAGAAACATTTTCTTCTCTTGCATTTTCTGGGCCCCCAATAATAAAAACTTTTCACAACTCCCAGGCATCAACTACTTGAAACATCACTGCAGGCAGACATCTGGTGACACTTGTGAATGTGCTCAAGGGGCATTGTAGACAGCTCCAGGTGGCTGAGAGAACTGACTGCAGCATCTGTGACTGCTTTTCTCTATGGGCATGAGGAAGAAATGATTTAATGTGGGTTGGAAAAGCAGATTGTAATTCCAACACCTCCTTCACGAGGGCACCTGCTCTCTGTAATACCTCTCTTGAAGAATGAAAAAGAACAAGTATTTTATTGATACACAGCTAGATCATCAGTAAATGACCATCTTCACAGAAGACTGCCCACACTGAATAACACCAAAACTTGGGTTTGAGGTATGGTTTATTTATAGGGTTATTTCTGACATTAAAAGAAAAAAAAGTGCTGTGATGAAGTTGGGTAATAAGGATGATTCTGCTTTCATAAGGGAGAGAAGGAAGAAATGGATGAAGACAGGAATGATGAGAAATGAGTAGTGAGAAAGGAATGTGGGAGGGAAAGAAAAAGTTGGAATAAGGATATTTAAACTTAAGATGTGATGAATGAAAAGTTTAAGAGACATAATTTCTGGGAAATCAATCATTTTATTAATTATAGTTAGCAAATAATTAATAAAAGGACAGTCATTTGGTCTTCTCTTATAAACCAAAGACACATCATGATAGCCTCTTGGCTCTTACGTACCATGCTCTTGGAAGATTTGGTATTCCTGACAGTTGGGAATCAACTTTGATTAGTTAACAATTAATGAGGGAATGAATATTATAATGAGAGGAGAACATATTCTAATGAGGGACTGGGGATCTGATTTTGTTTTATCACACTTACAATCTAGACAAAGGATCTACCCCCACATTTCGACACCACCCCTTCAGCCTGAGTAGAACACAATGGGCTGGAATTTACCTACCTAGAAGTTACCTACCTATTCTCTTTACTCTTTAGAATGTTAAATCCAACCTCATTGTCAGTCCTGTTCTTGAGATGCTGATTTGACCTAGTAAAGAATGAAGAAACAGGGAGGGAAAAAATTCTGGATTTCCCCAACATTAACAATTGGTTATTTAATAATTGTTTCTCTAAAAGACTAAGTATTAGTGATTTTAAGGGTATAGTTTCCATCATAAAGTTTGGTACTCAACTCACTTTTGTCCTATGATCTTTCAGAGCCATAACTAGAATTTACAGTGCTTGGGGCAGAGGAGGAAAACTGAGAAGACACAAATGATAGGAAAGTATCTAGATGTAATCTGTATATGATCTCCTCTGGAAGATGGGAACACTTCCTTATTCCAACCTCTGGGGTATACCAGGCTTCAACAATGCCCTACACGTGTCTTTCCTGTGGACCACCAATAGATAAATACAATGATATGACTGGGACAGAGGACTGAAGATAGTACTCTCAATGGTCTTCAGAGCTGGAGAAGTGAAGTCCAAGAAAGATAATGTTCTCCTCATGTTAGAGAAGTAATCTGGGAAACATAAGGGCAGTACTTTCCATTGTCTGGCTTTTTTTTTATATATGGTGCCATTCCACAGGCATGTCTTAAGTATTTATTAGCATTATTCGGCAACTAGGTAACACAGTGGATAGAGTGATGATTCTGAAGTCAGGAAGTCCCGAATTCAAATCCATCTCAGATACTGGCTGTGTCACACTAGACATATAATTTAATATGTTAACTTTAGTTTCCTCAACAGTAAAATGAGGATAATAATAGTGTTTACTCCCAAGGGTCATTGTTAGGATCAAATGAGATACTTTATTTTTTTTTAAAGCAATTGGGGTTAAGTAACTTGCTCAAGGTTACACGGCCAGGTGTTTCTGGGTGGGTGCTAAGTGTCTGAGCCCGGGATTCGATCTCCAGGTCTATCTCAACACTAGAGCCAGTGCTCTTACTCGCTGTGCTGCCTGGCCGCCCTAAAATGAGATACTTTATATAAGGGACTTAGCACAAACCTGGTGCACTAAAGGAACTTAACAAATAAATATTTCCTTCCTTCCATTTATTAGCTTTAAACATTTATTAAGTCTGACACTAGGTGACAGAAACTCTAACCATATGACCACCAACTAGAGAAGGAATTATCTTGGTTCCTTCGTAAAAGGCCTACTTGTTCCACCCTAAATATAGCTAGAAAGTAATAGGAACCTCTCACAAATTGCTCTCTTCAGTGCAGACTGTAATGGGCTAGATGGAACATTTCTCTAAATGTTGCTTTTCCCCCCTTCAGGAGATAGGAGAGCTCTTTTTGTGGAGTGTAAGCTAGAATCCTCCCAGTTGGGCAGAGGCAGGCTCACCTTACTTTGAAGTATTTGAAGCAGGGTGAATGAGACCTGCAGTTATTCTACTTCTCAAAAGATCCCAGTGGTCTCCCTTCATCTTTAAGTGAATTTGCATTTTCCTACATAGCTTATCACTACCTGTGGGATAGTGTACTACACCACATAAAGAATCTTAATTCAATCAAAAGGCATGAAGCCCACCCAAGGTTTCAGTCAATGAATGGAAATTTCATTACAGTGCAATACAGGCAGCTGTGAAGGTCTATGGCCCTGCCATTCAGCATAATTAACTTTAAACACTTCCTTTCAAGTGATGGAAGAAGCTGGTGTGACCACAGTCTGTGGTTATTGACTTAGACTCAACTCTTTCGCATAAAAAGTTTGTTTCCTTTCATTCTCTTATTTTGGGCAGCTAGTTAGAGCAGATAATAGAGTGCTGGTTCTGTAGTTAGGAAAACCTGAGTTCAAATGCAGTCTCGGATATTTACTAGTTCTGTGACCATGGGCAAGTCAGGTAACCTAGTTTACCTCAGTTTCCTCATCTGTAAAATAAGCCTGAGAATAGAAATGGTGAACCACTTCAGTATCTTTGCCAAGAAAGCTCCAAATGAGGTCATGGAGCAAAATCAATCAGTGAGAACAACAATAAAAATTTACTTACTCTATATACTGCATTCCCTGGCCACGAGTCTGACACTCTTTTGGGCTGCAAAATAATTTGTGGAGAATGTAGTGAAATTGTCTTTGATGACAGAACAAATATTAGCCTCATTTTATAATGGTATTATATGTATTGTATACATGAATTAGGATTGAAGTTGATTAAACATTTTTCATTGTTGAAACAGGATGGACCTCTTATATGAAAAATTTCTTTCAAAATACAGATGTGTTAGAATGTACCATCTTCCCTTTCTAATCTATGCATTGATGGATTTTTTCTTTTAATTTCATTTCAGGGTGCATATGTAACTTTAATCAACAACCTTGGGGAAATTAATTTTAATAATTATAATGTGTTTAGAATCACATAGTTCGTTTGTTTAGAACCACATGATCCTTTTATAATTTAAGACTGTGCTCCTGATCAGTGGAGGTGTGAGATTTGGCAGATTAGGTCATTTAGTGATTTGGAACACACATTAATGGAAGCCTGCCAATCTTATAAATGCTTATCAACTAAGTGAACAATTTGCTTATTTTCAGAGTTTAGGGAATTGATTTGTAAGAGAGAAACACTTTTACTATTAGAAGGATGACTGGGTCAAAGAAGATTTTCATTTTTTTTATTTAGTTATTTTTTTTCTCTGTTGGGCTAGTTGGAACAATACTTAGTGAAGCTTACAATAAAACCAGAATTATTTATCCTTATACTCAATACCGGACAACAAATGAAATATCTAGCTTATATATAGGTTGTATTTCTACCTAGGGGATGTGCTATGCACCTCAAAACCTTGATAATTCATTAAATGATGAAAATGCTCCCCTCCTTCTTTCCCTCCCTCCCTCCTCCATTGACTTTCCCTAAGCAGAAGTTGTTGTGGACATAATGATCTAAACAAGGTTCATTGGCTGATGCTAAATAAAATCCTTTAGATTCTATTCTATGTTAATGAACAGAGGTAGGTTTTAGGAAAAGTAATATACAGTATGTTTATAATTTATACCTCTTGAAATTAGTGACAAACAAGATGAATATTTTATGTCGTTATGAAATATACAGACCAGCTTGCCTAAAATATCACTATCCAAATATTTAGAATTTTAAAAATTTTATAATTTAGACAATATTTGCATATGTGTAATATAATTATTATTAACTTTTACCCAAAGTTATTAAATACTTGAGTGGGCCTAGAATCACAGAATTTGAGAGTTGAAAGGGACCCCCAATCAACTTGATGTGATTTCAGAAAATAGAACTCTCTTTGAAGGGTCTCTCATAGAGGTAAGAATTCTCAATAGCACCTTGCTGAAATACATAGAAAAGAGACCCCTTCAGTCATACATTAGAAGTTCTCTGTGTCATTCAATTGCCATTAGTCAATGGCTCACATCTTGTAATCTCATTAGCTTGATTTGGGAATTCCTCAGATTGATCAAAGACTTCTCTCACCTACAGTTCCCCAACATACATTCACCTCCCTCTCCCCCACCTCCAATCACCAATCATCTTGGAGTAACCATATATATTGGGAATCAGAGGACTCCCTGTGTATTCTCAGTAAGGTCTTATAGTATATATCTGTCTCCCTTCTAACCTCTTTCTCTCTGGGTTCTTGTCAAGCCAGAATGCATCTTACTCTTATATATATGTGTGTGTGTGTGTATGTATATATGTATATACACACACATATTTATATATATATATATTTAATCAGGCAGGTTTTTGCCAAGAAAACTGTATGTCTGTCTTTCTGATAACTCCTCTCCTTCCCAACTGGTGACCTGGCCTCATCTTTGGTTTTTTTCCTAGTATGTTCTCTCATTCATCAAATTCCATTTATCCTCTTCTTTTTATAATTTGGAATTATAATTGTGTGAGATCTTATCTCAAATAAGCCCTCTCCCCATCACAAACTCTACAATGCAAACTTTCTTTGTCCTCTCCATTCCCCATAGACAACTCTTCTTTTCCTTTCTCTATGACTTTGTTCCTATCATCCTTCACATCTACAATGCCATCTCTCCTCACCTTAATTTCATTGAATCTTACCTGTTCTTCCTGACATACTTCAAGTACCACCACCCTTTTATTGAAGTTTTGCATAGAAAATACCTGGAACACTGGAAGGAAGATAACAAAAGAAGAAGAATTTCTTAGAAACAAGAATTTATTAAGTGACTATTATGTCAGGTGCCATGCTAAGTGTTTTATAGATATTACATAATTTTATGTTCACAACAATCATGGGAAGTAGGTGCTTATAAAACATCCATTTTACAGTTGAAGAAACTGAAGCATACAGGGTATATAACTAGCTTAGTGTCGCACAGATAGTAAACATCTGAGGACAAATTTGAACTCCTGACTCCAGCCTCAGTATTCACTGAACCATCTGGTTTCCTTCTAACCATATGGTGTTTAATACCTTTTGGTTGACAGATCATTTATTATGACCACCCCACCCCTTTTCTATGAATGAGAAAAGAGAAGACAAGTTTGTATTAAATTCAGTAGAATATAAACTGAAGACATTATATTTCTTTCCTTTGTATCCTAGCTATCATCATGCCTTGCATATAATAGGTATTTCTTATATGCTTGTTGATTTGAATTAAATAGGCAGGGGAAGGGAGGGGAAAGATGAGTATTTCATTGAGGACAAATGAAATGGAAATGAGTAAAAGTTGATTATTTTCTTCTCTGTGAGTACTCTAAAACTGAGTATGCTATCTTGTGCTGTAAATAGCTTAGAATTAACTTCTCAAATTTATCATCAGTTCTATTCCATAGTAATCTTTCTGGCAAAACAAAAACAGAAAAGTCAAATGGAATGTGAAGTCAGCTATATCAAAAAGAATGTACATTTTGAAATAAGAGGAAGATGATATTAATTAAAAGGAAGGAAAATGTGGGTAGCCTGGGAAAGTTTTTCCTTTTTGCTGGTAGCAGTAGCAGAATTCTTATCTAAAAGAGCTGTTGTTAGTCTTTTATTTTCGAAAAGACATCACTGTCTTGATTTGAGTGTGAATTGGATTTAAGTGAGGTAGAATTGCACAAAGTCACCAGCCTCATTATCTCTTCTGGAGGCATTGAAGTCCAGAGGCAAGACAAAAGTAAAAATGACTGGCAATGACCTGGGGATGCAGTTGATAACTTTGGCATCTTTGATGTCTGGCCAAGTTCTAAGCTTTCCACATAGCCTATGTCACCTGCTTTCATGACCATTGACACAAATGTTCTCATCTGCCTATTCCACTGGAGGAAGTCTTCACATGCTTGGGGTAGGCATACCCCTAACTCAGCAGATTTGAAGCCTAGCAGTTACATGCAAACTGATTTATCCCATCTGACAAGACGGTTTTACTGGGGTGTGCCCACTGTGCATGCTACAGGTTCTTATAGCCATAGTTGAGAGTTGCATGAGAGGTTGAGACCAAAAGTGGATGAACATCTATGAAAAGGGTACAACAAGCCCTCATAACAGAGCTGCTAGTCCTCCCTGAATACTCCATACACCCCACCTAAAAAGGCAAGAACTTAGCAAATTATCTCAGCAACCTCCATATGGCAAATAATTGACTGCAGCACTTCAGTGTAGGATAGCTGGAAGGAAGACCTTGAGAAAAGATAAGAGAAATAAAAAGCAAATGGCATATAAAGTTGGATGCAATTCAGTAGAAAAATATAAAATAGCATAGGTCTGATAGAAAAATAAGTGCATTTGAGTGAAAAGTTCATTTATTAAGAACTTACTGTATGCCAAGATCAGTGCCAAATGCTGGAAATACAATTATAGGAAGGTGAGACAGTCTCTAATGGGGTAGTTAGCACAAAAATAGGGAGCTAGAAAGGGAGGATGCATGATGGCATAGTTTGGAAAAGGCCAGTAAGTAGAGTCGAGGGAGATCTGATTCTGGGCAAGATAATCTGAAAACTCTCCTATAAATTCAGGGTGGTTCCAGGGGAGGAATCTCAGGTTCCTATGGGATGGTGATAGCAGGAATACAGGTAAAATGGTTTAAAAATATGCAGTAAGATACTATCAAGATAGACAAATTAATAGTAGCAACAGTTGCACTTAAAACACTCACAATGCTGTTATGCTAATATCTCATGTGAACTTCACATAGCTGTGAGGTTAACTTTTGTCCCTATTACAGATAAGGAAATTAAGTCTAAGAAAGTTTAAGCATCATGCCAATGGTTACACACGTAATGTCCAAAGTGGAATATAAAGTTAGATCCAATGTAATAATATTCGTAAAGCAATGCCAGGAGGCACTTCACAAACGTTTATTTCTTTCCTTTGTAAGATCTTCCTGACTTTAACTCCAGTCTTCTAATTTTTCAAAACTACCATTTTTTTAAGGAGCCTTTTTTTTGGAATAATATCTTGACTGAAAAATCAGCACTTATCTTTTTAAAATATACCTTTTAACTCTTTAGGAGTTGAGGTCTTAAGTAAGGAAATATATGTGTCCAGATTGTTGTTGCCCATTCTTCATTCTCAGAGAGGACTATGACATCAGGGAGGTGATGCCATGACATGAAAGTAAATTGGATGTAAGTGAGGGAGGGCTATGCAAAGTCACCGGCCTCACTTTTTTCCTCCAGAGACTTCTGGGTCCAGTGGTAAGATATAGATCAGGATGACTAGAGATGGCTCTGGATACAGTGGATGACCTTGGCCTTTTTAAACTAAGGTTTTTAAAAAGTTTCAGTTTGATGGAGGGAATGCCAATTCAGTGATTAAGGCCAGGTAAGAAATGAGGTAGAGAATGTCCTCTTTACTTAGTTTAAAAAAAAAACAAACAATCTGGGAGGGAAATACCCTCAGGGTTTCTGACCAAAACAGAAACAATTGTCATTTACATTAATTGTGAGCCAATCAGGGTCAAAACAATGGCCAAGTGGGGATTGGCTTGGGAACTATTGTTGACCAATCAATGAGAGCCAGAGTGATTTAGCTTTAAGGGACAGTTCTTAAGGAAAAAAAAAAGTTTCAGTGATCAAAATTTAAATTCCTTTTCACAGAGGACCAGAAGGTAAGGGTATGTGGACAGCCGAAAGGCAGGCAGGCAGGAAAGAAGGGAGGAAAGAAGGCAAGAAGGAAGGGAGGAAGGGAGGAAAAAAGGAAGAGCTGTTTCCGCTATCAAGCCAGTTCCAATTGGGTCCCCAGCGGGGCATCTCCTATTTGATACTTGCAGTGGTTGTTTGTCCTTCATTCTCTAAGAGAACTCTCACTGAAAAAAGAAAATGTAAGCACTACATACTTAATCATATTTAATCTGAATTATTAACATTTTCTCCATCACTTTCTTATGTCTAGACAGTCAACAAAACAGTAAATCAAGCCCTGATTGGTAGCATTTGATGATTTCCAAATTTTGAATTCTCATTTGAAAACTTAACTATTTTAGGGAGCAGCACACTGCTGCTACTATCACTGGAATGTTTCTCCATAATTTACTCATGATACTCTCTTGTCATATGTTCTTCTTCTCCCTATCTTTCCTAGAAAATATTTCCATATTATAATTAAACGCTTCTTTCAGTCACATTTGTAGTAGATGCCTGATTTTCAGAGTCAGAATTGACCTTAGGCAAATTTATGAAGCAGGAGGAGTTTCAATTAAATTCATTCCAGTAAATGCTTACTGAATATATACTGTGTATCTTAAATGTAGGGACTATTAAAAAGAATGTAAGCCTCTATTTCTGAGGTACTTATAATCAGAAAAGATATAAAGATATGGAAGGCACAATCACTAATAGCTTTTAATCGTTGTGGTGTGTGAAATTTCATGAGAATTACAGGTAAATATCTGAGGTATTTCAGAGGAACATTAAATCACTTCGATATGGAAGAGATGACATTGGAGCCATTGATGATGGAAAATATTTCAAGTATCAGAGTTATGAGATGAAGTATTATTCTACCAGCACACTTCTAACTATCTTTGCCCAACCACAAGTTTTTGGGCATCTTCAATTCTCTGGGGCCTTTCACTGGGTGCATCCCTTACTTATAATCTTAAATTAGCAATCCATGCTCTTCAAAAATCTCCTTTTGTCCTTCTTCTTCTTATCAAACCAATAATATTTATATTCTCTGTGTTCCATTTCCTCAGAGCTTTTCCCAAAGTATCAAAATTTACCATGTGATATAGGGGGGTAAGTCACAATTATCAAGTGAAGCCTTTAGATTTTATCATAGATACCCATGTGTAAAGACTGCAATGGGTATATTCATTATCTCAACATATTCATAAAAATCTAGATATAGCTTATCCATACCTTTCTTCTCTCCCCCATCATAAATATTGGAAAGTTATTTTCAAAATTATATCATTCTTATTTTATAAAACTCTTTCCTGTTCCCTATTATTTCAAGCTGATAACTGGATATTTACCTTTCAACCTAATCATACAGAAATTTTATTTTTTCCCTCTTTTCTACTTCAAAGTTTCATGTTTTCTCTGGATGAATGAGGCAATACAAATTCAACATTTTGGTGAATTTATAAACTTATAATATTTGGATGCTTTCTCTTCTGGTGTAGATTACCACTCATCTAGAATTTTTATCTTGTTCATATATTTTCATTAATACTTCACTGGGGCCATCCAACTTGCTGGAGTAATTTCTCTATATATCTCAATATTTCGTGTGTATCAGTGGAAAACATTGGCTGTCTACCATGCTCCATAAATGACTGACCCAGCTCCCAGGGAGGAAATGAAGAAGTGGGGGGGGGCAATTGGGAAGAAGAGGGGAAAAGAGGAGGAAGGCAGAAAAGAAGTCAATAGCAATTAACTATATATTTACTGACAAATTGGAGAGAAGTAAGAAAATAATAGAAATCTAGATAAACCTGGATTGGGGGAAACAGAACATCGATTCCTCCAAATTTTCTCTATGCTGAAGCCACACATTTTATATGGTATATAAAAAAAATTTATAAACTCATTGAATGACTTTCTTATGGGGACTACCAAAATGTCCTCTAATAGCTGTTTTAAAAAACTGAAGACATTGCACTTTTAGTGTTTATTTTTGTCACTTGTCATGATCTACGCATTTAGTTTAAGTGCGCGTACTGGAAACATATATCCTCTCTGATGAGGAAACTGACACCAAGATTGTCAGTGAGATGCTTCAAGATTGATGATGCTTCTTAAAACACTAGATATCATTATTAATGCAGGGTCATCTTACAGGAAATCATAGAGCTGTCAGGAGTATCAGATTCCTATTTGTTTCATCAGGGACATTACCTTATTCTCTTTCTACTTAGCATGTCCTTTCTTTTTAAAAGAGAAACCTGAATATTAATAATAATTTTGGAAGAATAAATACATTCATACTACTTTAAAAATCTCCATAAATAGGGTGGTTTCTTATTTCTTATCTAGAACTTAAACACATAAGGAAAAAGATAAAAAGAAAAAATCTTCAGAATGTTATATGACTTTAATGAGTCACTAATATTATAGATGATATACAAATTGTTTCACACCTGGGCATACCTCCAGAAAACAAGGAGTGACTCCTACAGTGGTGCTTACTTCTATATATAAAGTGCATTTGTCCAAGTATGAATGAACTTTTTAGGATTTTATTCCTTTATAAAAAATCTGTCAGTATATCTTTACCAATTAATCACATGATTTTAAAAAACTAATTTGTAAAGAGATATTATTCCATAAAATAGCAAATTATCAACCTAAGCAGATTGAAAGAGAGAAGAATAAATAACACCATTTATAGGTTGAATTATATTTTAAAGGGGTACTTGTAGTTACCTTCCCTCATTAGTGAAACAGATTAAAAAAAAAAAAGGTCCTGCAGCATAATGTTAAATCTCATGACTTCATGTCCTTTCAGTAAAGATGAATCAGTTATTGGTATTTTCTATGTACCTTGGGATTCTATGAAGGATGACTATAAAGGAGTTTTAACTGTAGCTGAGGGATGGGAAATAGGAGAAGAGGGGTTCCACTAAACCAGGCAATCTCTTAAGGAGCTCTCCACATCTTCAGGTTTACAATTCTGTCTTTCTCTTATTCTCCATAAATTACTGGACAAGGAGACCTCTTTCAGAGTTTTGAGTAGCTAGAATACTATGGAAGAAATTCACACAGAGGAATAATCACTTAGAGTGTATGTCCTGGGTGGTTTAGTGATGCAAAGCACTACAAATTTCCCCATGATATAATTTATACTTATTGATCTCAAGAACTAGAGGGAGCATTAGGATACATGGTCTATGTATCTGTGAAGAAGAAAACAAGAAGGAAATAAAAGCTTACTTCTGAACATTATTTTAATTATAAGGAAATTGCCTCTTTTTATAAAAAATATATAAACATTATGTCCCAGGGGCGGCCAGGTAGCACAGTGAGTAAGAGCACCGGCTCCAGTGTCGGGATGACCTGGGGATTGAATCCTGGGCTCAGACACTTAGCACCCACCCAGAAACACCTGGCTGTATAAACTTGAGTAAGTTACTTAACCCCAATTGCTTAGGGGTGGGCAGGTGACTCAGTGAGTAAGACCACCGGCTCCAGTATCGAGATGACCTGGGGATCGAATCCCGGGCTCAGATACTTAGCACCACACCCAGAAATAACTGGCTGTGTAACCTTGTGCAAGTTACTTAACCCTGATTGCTTTAAAAAAAATACATTATGTCCCATTGTGAATTCTTGTAAAAGCAGAATAAATAAGGCCTTTATAGCCTTTTAATATGATTCTAAATGCTAAATACTATTACCTTTTGAAGAGTTTTGACCAATGGTCAATTTATTATAGTTATTAGGATTAGGATTAGGATCAATATAATGAGGCAGGGAGGTGGCATAGAGTATCTGACTTGAGGTCAGGAAAACATGAGTTCATATCTAGTCTCAGACACTTAAAATAGTTGTCTGACCCTGGCAAAGTCACTTATCCTTTATTGCATCAATTTCTGCATCTGTAAAATGGTGATAATAGCACCTACCTATCAGGCTTGTTGTGAGGATCAAATGAGATAGGAATTGTAAAGTGCTTAGCACAATGCCTAGCACATATTAAGCACTACATGAAGGTCAGCTATTGATGATGATGGTGGTGGTGATGAATTTAATTGCTAATAATAATTAGTACAGCATGGTGTTATAGATAGAATCTCAGTCTCAGACTAAGCTGGGTTCATGTCTCACCTCTGAAATCAATGTATGAGATTAAGAAAGTCATTTAACCTCTCAGTGTTCTAGGGGACTTTCTAAGAATATAAGTTCAATAAAAGTTGTAAGACATACATTGCAATTGAGAAATTTCTCATTAAAGTTCCCTATACAAACATAGGTCTGGGCTATTAGTAAAACAGCTGACAATAATAATTCAGAAGATGAGTGATAGATATTATCAAATTGCATGATAAACAGGAGAAAGGTTAAAGAAAAAATCTACAAAAAATAGATACCTCTCCATAGTGAAATAGCAAAGATGACAATAGGTATGTCATTGGAATTAACAAATATAATTGATAATAATTTACCAGAAAGTAGAGCAAATGAATTATCTTGAAACCAAGTGCAGAACCAGAAATCCTCAATGGATAACAACCACACAAACTCAACCAAAAATATTTGTCAAAAAGAAGTGTTAAATAAATTACTAAGTCATATTGATTTCTTGACAGAAATAGATGGCCTTATGAGACTAGTATGAGATGAGATTGATGTTATGAGGAATTACAAAGAGACAACTTTTTAGAAGGTCAGCACTTTTTCTTTGAAAAATTTTTTGTAAGGAAATAGTAGGCACTGTCCAAGATATCACTCATTATAACAGTAAAAAATATGACTGCAAAATGCCTAAAAAGGAGTCAGAAATAACACTAGAGGCAACCTATTCTTTGGATATTACTAGTAATTTTTTTTACTAGAATTATACAGCCCAAAATACCCTTGTGGATTTAATAAGTAAACTATTATGAAAGTGAAGAAATACTAAAACCAAAGCAGTTGCCCACATTTATCCAAACATAACATTGATGCATTTAAAATAATTCTAGACAAATCCTATTCAAAGTTATCACAAAAATATACAAAATATCATAACTGGCCATCCTAAGGCACATTTAAAATCTAAAGGATGCAATTACAAAATGATCTTTAGAGAAATAAAAACGGAGGTAGAACCAAAATGGTAGAGTAGAGGAAGCACCACAGCCCAACTCTTCCAATATTCCCCTCTCCAAAGAACTTAAAAATAATGCCTCAAATAGAATTCTGGAGAAACTTAGTCAACAAAAGATCAGGGTGAGCTTTTTTTTCCTAGCCTAAGACAACTTAGGAGGTCAGAAAGAGAGTTCTGTGACACTGGATTAATGGCTTCCCTGAGTGGTGACAATACCAGCCTTGGGTCTTGGAGGAAACTGTGAAGGAGCAGCTTCAGGAACTCTTAGTGAAATGGGAATGGACAACTAGGGAGAAAGAGATGCAGGGAATCCCTGTGCCATCATGTGATGCAGGACCAGGGGATGTTTGGCAACTCTATTGCCCAAACCCAGATGCAAGTCACAGTGCTGGGGAAGAGAGGAGCACAAACACTTGCTACTGAGAAAGAGAAGGGGCCCTTGGTAACAACAAAAATTAGCAGAACCCCTCAAAACTGACTGTGAAAACAGCGGTGAAAAAGTCTGAAGCTTAGGAGAGTGCTCTAACCCTCACCCACAGTTAAGCAGAGCCTCGCTTTAACATAAGTGTAGAAAATGAAGGCATAGGCTGGGGAAAAAATGAACAGATAACAACCTATTTCCATAAAAAGTTACTATGGAGATAAAGAAGATCAAGACAAAATCAGAAGAAGACACCAGTGTGGGGGGGAAAACTATAAGCAAAGGAGCAAAAAAAAAATGTAGATACAGGTACAAAAAGAAATCTTGGAAAACCTAAAGAAAGAGCAAAAGAAATTTTAAAAATCAATGTGTTGTAGGGGAAAATTGAGAAAAGAAATAAGGAAGATGAAATACAAATAGGAAAAGAGAATTAAAAGCTTAATAAAAGAGGCATAAAAATTACTGAAGAAATTAATACCCTCAAAACGGAATTGGTCAAATGCTAAAAGAGGTACAAAACATCACTAGAGAAATAATTATTTTAAAAATAATTTGGCCAGATGGGAAAAGAGGTACAAACACTCATTAAAAAACATTTTAAAAATTTGAATTAGTAAATTAGGAGCTAATAATTCCATTTTATATATATATATATTTATATATATATATAGAGAGAGAGAGATAGAGAGAGAGAGAGAGAGAGAGAGAGAGTAAAACAAATCAAAAGAATGGGAAAAAATAGAGGAAATGGGAAACATTACATTGGAAAAACAAGTAACCAGGAAAAAAGTTACAGGAGAAATAATTTAAGACTGATTTGACTAACCAAAAGCAATGGTGAAAAAAGGAGCCTAGACATTATATTTCAAGAAATTCTGAAGGAAAACTGCCCCAGTTCCTTAGGACAAGTAGGTAATGTAGAAAATTAAAGAATCTACCAATCATCTTCTGAAGCAGATCCCCTCCAAAATTCAAAGGAATAACATAGCCAAATTTCAGAGTTCTAGGAAGAATAGGAATAGGAGACTTATTCTGGAGCTAAAGGGGGAAAAAAGAGAGGAAAAAACACTCAAACATCATGGAAAGACAGGTATGATCACACAAGATTTGGTAATTACCATTAAAGATCATGGAAAATGATATTCTAGAAGGCAAACAAGCTGGCATTACATCCAAGAATAATCTACCTACTCAGCAAAACTGAGTATAATCCTTTGGGGGTGGGGGGAAATGGATATTTAATGAAGTAGAGGACTTTCAAGCATTTCTGATGAAGAATTCAGATCTAAATAGAATAGTTGACATTCAAACATGACTCAAGAGAAACATAAAAATGTAAACAATAAAGAGAATATTTAAGGGATTTAATAAGCTTTAACTATTTATATTCCTCTGTGGGGTGATCATATATGTAAAATCCTAAGGAGTTTTATCATTATTAGGGCAGTTAGAAGGGATCTACATAGATGAAGGGAATGAAGTTAAATATATTATGTTGGAATGATCCCCCAAAATTGGAGGGGTAAGAAAGAGTGATGGAATGGGAGAAGGGGGAAGAAAGAATAGGAAAACATATTTCCAATAAAAGAAGTATGCAAGGAAGAGCTTTTACAGTGTAGGAGAAAACAAGGTTGGCGTTGGAAGGTTTGGGCAACACATGAATCTCACTCTACTTTGAATTGGTTCAAGGAGGGAAGAATACACACACAAACACAGACAATTGAGTTGAGAAATCTATCTTATCTAACAGAAATTAGAAAGGAAATGGATAAGACAAAGGTGGGAGAGGGTGATAAAAGAGAGGACAGAGTAATGGAGGAAGTGATGAGAAGCTAAACAGACTTTTGAGGAGAGATTGGAGAAAGAGAAAGATAATCAGAGGAAAAAAAGGGTGCAAGGAAATGTACAGTTAGTAACCATAACTATGGATGTGAATGGGATGAATTTACCCATAAAATAGAAATAAATGGCAGAAGAGATTAGAAGCAAGATTAGAAAATCTAAAATTACGTTGTTTACAATAAACACACTTGAAATAGACAGAGTTAAAATAAAGAATTGTAGCAGAATCTATGATGTTTCAGCTAAAATTTAAAAAAAACAAAAAGTAGTATTTATGATCTCAGACAAAGCAAAAGCAAAAATAGATATATTTAAAAGACATAAACAGGAAACTACATTTTGCTAAGTAACCAAAGACAATGAAATAATATAAATATAATAAAAATGACAAGAATACTTAATGTATTCAGTTCCATAACAAGCTACCAAAAACATTTTATAGTGCTAGAAAAAAAATAAGAAAATCATCCAGAAAAACAAAAGGTCAAGAATACTAAGGTAATTGATTTTTTAAAATAGTGAAGATAGGGGCATAGCAGCACCAAATTTCAAACTATATTGCAAAATGTAATCATCAAACATTCTGGTACTGGTTAAGAAATAAATGGATCCATGGAATAGAATGAGTGTACGATATATAGTAGTAAATGGCTATTGTAATCTAGTGTTTGATAAATTCAAATCTCAAGCTTTTGTGGCAATAAATCACAATTTGACAAAAAACAGATAAGAAAACAGGGGCAAAACCAAGATGACTAAGTAAAGGCATTAACTTGCCTGACTTCCTTGCAAACCTCTCTAAATACCTTTCAATAATGACTCTAAAGCAATTCTAGAGTGACAGAGACCTCAAAAAGTAAGAGTAAAACAATTTTCCAGCTCAAGACAACTTAGTAGGTCAGCAGGAAAGGTCTGTTGCATCAGGGTGAGAAAGGGGTACAGTCCAGGACAGGCTAAACAAGTGCACACAAGGCCCCAGCACACCAGGAGCAGATGTTTAGGCAACTGAATCAATTGGCAACAGTGGAAGTTCCTAGACCTCTCATCCCACAGTCAATAAGGGGTTCGGGGACTTGAGAATGGGTCAGAAGGAGATTTACAGGGCTCCCTTTTCTGGCAGAAGAGGCAGCACCTTGTATTGCATGTACTTTGATCAGGGTCACAGTCCTGGGTCTTAGTCCTCATGTGAGGTGGAGGAGCACTAGCACTTACTTGTGGTTTGACCTTGGGCAAATCACTTCACCCCATTGACTAGAAAAAACAAAAGAAAGAAAAAAAAGCAGAATTGATCCAATGGAAAAAGATATACAAAAATTCACAGAAGAGAAGCAATACATGAAAAGTAGAACTATACATTTGGAACAGAAGGCACAAAAGCTCACTGAAGAAAATAATTCCTTTAAAATTAGAATCAGGCAAGCAGAAGTTAATAACTTTATCAGACATCAAGAAACAAACAAAATAAAAAATTAAAAAAATAGACTAAAATGTGAACTACTTCATTAGAAAAGCAACTGATCTGGAAAACAGATCCAGTAGAGATAATTCTAGAATTATTTCACTACCTGAAAGTCATGATAAAAAAAAAAGAGCCTAGACATCATCTTTCAAGAAATTATCATGGTAAACTGCTCTAATATAACAGAACCAGAGGGCAAAATAGAAACTTAAAGAATCCTCTAATAACCTCCAGAAAGAGATACTAAAATGAAAACTGCCAGGAGTATTAAAGCCAAATTTCAGAGCTCCCACTGTGAGCACCCAGAAAGAAACAATTCAAATATCATGGAGCCACAGTTAGGACTGCACAGGATTTAGTAGCTTCTATATTACAGAACCATTGTATTTCAGAAAGCAAAGGATCTAGGATTACAACCAAGAACCACCTATTCAGCAAAATAGTATAATCCTTCTGGGTAAAAATAGATATTTAATTAGATAGAAATCTTTCGATCATTCCTAATTAAAATATCTGACTTAAATGGAAAAAAAAAATTAAATACAAGATTCAAGACAAACATCAAAAGCTTTTTTTAAAAAGGAAAAAAAATAAGATATTCAATAAGGTTAGACTGCTTCTATTCCTATAAGATAAGAAAACATAATCTATAAGAACTTTATCACTGTTAGGGTACTTATGAGGAGTATATAATATATATATATATATGTATATATATTATATATATACAGAGGGTACAGGTATGAGACGGCTATGATGGGATGATATAAAGTAAAAGACTGGCCCCCTTAATTAAAAGAGTGAGAAAGAAGATTACATTGGGAGAAGAGAGAAAGGAGAGATTGAATGGAGTAAATTATCTCACATGAAATAGGCACAAAATAGTTATTATGGTGGAAGGGAAAATGAGGGTGGAAGGAAACAGTCATTTAATGTTCTACAAATTGAAAAGATGATTAGAATCCAAGTTTAGTGTTCTTTCTAACTCATTATTATTTTTGAAGAATAAGTATAAAATTTAACCTTTCTGGCTCTATAATTCCTAAACTCTCATAATGCTTTTTTTTTAATATTAGCTTATATTAGTTATATGGCACTGAAATGCTATATAGAAAACTGACATATAGGAATGTGTCTACTTCCTATAGATAAAATTTTGTAATAGTAAATCATATTATTACAAAATAAACATCCATTTTAAAGTACCTAATATATACATAGGGAAGAAAAAGGCAATTTCTAAGAGCCATCATAATTTCACTCTGTGTTCTAATATAGCTATATTAGCATTGATTAAACAGTAGCCCTACTTTTATTTGCCTGAATACTAGGTACTTGGTGCATGTACATATTTGTTCCTTTGTGAAATACTGTGTACTTCCTTGCATTCTGGTGAATTGCAACCAATAATTTTAAGACTTGAGGAAAACTCTTCCTTCAAAACTGGACCCATAATTCCCAAATCCAAGAAAGAAAGAAAAAATGTTTTCTATCCATTCCCATCTCGAATCATTCTTAACCTGCTTGGGTAGAGTGCTATTTAAAGCATGTTCAGGGTATATTGATAAGTCTGCATCATTTATTCATTCTCTGTCTCTCTGTGGGTCTGTGTGTATGTGTGTGCATATGTGCATGCATACATGTGTGTGTGTCCACACACACTTTTTTTTTCTATAACTTCAGAGAGAACAGTTTAAATATAGGGTTAGTGCAAGGATTATGGATTGAGGTCTCAACAGCAATAACATAAGTAACAAAATGTTAATCACTGGGTGGTTAGGTGGGGCAGTGAACAGAGAGCACTTGCCCTGGAGTCAGGAGGACCTGAGTTCAAATCCAGCCTCAGACACTTAACACTTACTAACCATGTGACCTTGGGCAAGTCAATTAACCCCAATTGCCCTGCCTTCCACCTCAAAAAGCAAAAAAAATATTGATCACTGTTTGATAGCTGACATGTCCTTTTGTCTTTATAACAAAAACTTTAGAATTATGGAGGAAGAGAAAGCATCTTGGCCTG
The DNA here is from genome assembly GCF_028583685.1 of Petaurus breviceps papuanus. Classification (NCBI taxonomy): domain Eukaryota; kingdom Metazoa; phylum Chordata; class Mammalia; order Diprotodontia; family Petauridae; genus Petaurus; species Petaurus breviceps. The sequence goes on from NW_027185698.1 coordinate 6,697,974, forward strand.
GTCAAATGGTACTTTGACAGAGTAATATATTTGGAGTTCTTAATTGATTTGTCTATAGTTCACTCCTCTCTTCCTCCTTAAACTAGTTCTTTATCCTTTGTAATTCCTAGACTCTTTATTGTCATATTCTCAGTAATTTCATCAGTACAAGTCATAATCTTACCTGAAGGCAAAGGACTAAATAAATGGCCTCTGCAGATCATTTTAAGTTATATCATGCCATGATTCAGTGAAAGTCCATACACAAAAATATATCAGCTCCTCAAAGAATACCAACTACAAGGTACAGAGACTACTATAAAAATACATATAAATTTTAAATGAGAATATGAAAATGTCTTTCTCTCATATTTTCTAATAGTTCTCTTTTATACAACTCTACTTCAGTTGTTCATTTTTTGTCAATATCCTGTTGCTCGATACAGTAATTTTATTATATCAGGTCCTTATGCCTTCAGCCTTGAGGAACATTTACTAGTGTGTTTTGGGGCAGGATAAGCAGAAAATACTCAGACAAATTCATTCATGGGTATGTTTTTCTTCTTCTTTCAGTCAGTGATATAATCCAACAAAAAATTATCCAACAAGTATCTTATGTAAAACAATATACTAGATGCTAGATAAATATAGAGAAAAACAAAACAAAACAAATAACCTCTGACCATAAATAACTTACAATATAATGGTGACTAGACCATGTAAGTATAATGCCAAGATATTTGGATAATAAAGAAATCACTAAATCCTTAGAACACTTCACAAATGAGATAAGTCATGCATGAATCTACAGATTCTGAGAGTTGGAGATGAGGATAAGGTTCATTAGAAGCGTGGGAAACAGCTTGTGCCAATATACAGAAATGGGTGATGGGATGTAAAGTTTAGGCCAAAACTAGTTTGGCTAAAGCAAACAGTATATGAAAAGGACAGATTTGAAATGTCTGCAAAGGAAGGCTAAAGGGGCACCAGAGAGGCCATCCAATGCCAGACTGGGGGCTTTTCCCATTATATTGTAAGATCCTTGAAGACAGGGGCTTTCTTTTGTCTCTTTTTGTCTTCCCAACACTTAGCGCAGTACATGGGACATAGTAGGTTCCATGAGTTGCTATTTAATGCCTGAGAAATATAGGAGGCACTAGAAGGTTTTGAGCAGGGGAATGACAAGACTGGACCTGTGTCTCAGAAAGATAAGGCAGCTATGTAAAAGAGAGTGCAAAGAGGCAAGACCCTGTGGACAAGAAGTCAAACGATCCATTATATTAGGTGCTTATTTCAATAGCCTGGGGATGAAATACCAAGGGCAGAAGGGCAGAAGACATGTGAATTCAAAGTACAGCATGGATATGACTGGATATGACAGTTGTGAAGGTAAATATCAATAGGATTTAGCAGCTGCTTGGAAATGTGATGGGAAAAGGGGAAGGAAAGAATAATAAATGATTCTGAAATTAGGAATCTAGGTGACTAAGAATATGGACAGACTTTCAACAAATTTGGGGAAGCTGGGAGAGGGGATGATTTAGTGGCAAAGATATGAATTCCATTTTGGATAAATTGACTTTGAAATGCCACCTGTAATAGTTAAAGATCCTCCTGTATTGGCTTGGTTTTTGGATTGATTGTATTAAAACCTGGAGCTTGTGAATCCCACTTGTGGGATGGACTTGTTGAGGTGAAAAGAGAGTACTGAACTGGGAGGAGCTGGTGACTTAAATTTAGAGAGACACAAGCAAAGAGAGAGGCAGAAGAACTTTTTGGAAGCAGCATCATGGAGGCAGAGAGAGATGGAGAGGATTGCTGAGGGCCAGTTTGAATTGCCCAGGACTTTTGAGAGCTGCCACCCAGAGCTGCCAAGGACTGAGGAGACATGGCTGTTATGCTGGTATTCTGTCTGTTTTGATGTTATTTTGCCAGATTTGTTCACTGGTGAAAGACTGTCGTTGTTGCAGAGGTTCTGGAACCTTGCTGTTGGTTCAGAGCTCCTGAGACTGTTCTGCAGACAGAGAGTGAATTCTGTCCGCTGGTGAAGGACAGTGCTGTTTTTGCAGAGGTCTTGGAACCTTGCTGTTAGTTCAGAAGCCCTGAAGAAGGATTTTCTTGTTGTATGTTTACAGAAATCCTGGAAGAGGGTTTTGCTAATTTTTTCAAGGGCCCTAGGACTGTTCTGCAGACAGAGAATGAATTAATGAAGACATTGGCAATGTATCTTTTGGCCTTGCTAAGCTTTGTCTCTCCAGGAACAAATATTGCTGAGAACTTGCCTTGGGTCAAGATAAAGAAAAGACCTCTTTGGGTATTAAATACTGTGATTAAGCTTGTTGTAACTCTGGGGTAGATTCAATTGTGATCCAAGGGTGGGAAACTTTTGACTTTTTTGTGCTCTATGATTGACCAAATGAATGTACTTTACTTATAATTGGAAACTAATCTCCATTTGAGAAGAGGGGCTTTGTGGTTGACTAAATGAATGTACAGCCTAGGGGTGGAGTAGTACTTAGAAGAGGGTCTTTGGGATTGACTAAATGAATTATAATGTCCAAGGGTGGAGTAGTACTCAGAGATTATTGAATTATACTTGGTGAATGCTGTATTTTGAATTATGCTATATTTTGATTTTTCATTGAATAAAATGGAGAGCACTTATGCTGGTATTTTGAACCTTGGGAAGGTACCTTTGCTTGGCATTACACCACCAGACACAAAGATGGAGATATTCAGCTAGCAGTTGGCAACATGGAACAGCAATTCAAGGAAAAAGCTTGAGGCTGAATGTATAGCTAATATTAGCTTATGTTTATATATTTGTTTAAGGTTATTTAACTTCCATATTTTCTTTACATATCCCCCTCTGTTATGGATTTATAAGATCATAAACTTTAGAGTTTGGAGGGACCCTAGAGGCCATCTAGTCCCATTGATTTTATCGATGGGGAAATTGAGGACCATAGAGGTTAAGCAACTTGACTAAAGTCACACAGCTAATAAGTGGCAGAAATGAGATTCTAGTCTAGGTTTTCTGACCCAAATTCACTGTTCTTTTTACTGTAGCATTCTGCTGACATAAGATACTGCTGGTTAACCAGTGACTAAGCAGGCCTGCAGAGGGTATGATGGCTGTAGCTCATAATCAATGACTTGTTAGGTGAAAGTAATTCCATCAAAACAGACCATTAGTAAGGACATGCACAACCAAATCAGGAGGTAGGCTGTCAATTTAATCTATACCCTCAGGAGCTAAGTTCTCCATGAAACAGAAGGTAGAATATACACCCAGAAAAGGTCACAACCTTTATAGGTAGCTTAGGCTACCTAAAAGTTCACTAGCTGCACATTTTTTTATGCTCACAAAAATATATTTTAAAAAGTTTTAACTACTATGAGCTAATTTAATTACTAGGTCAATATTTATTACTCAGCAAACAAAAAAAGGATCTAATATGTATATAAACAAAAATTAAATCAGTAGTATCTATGAAAAATAGAGAAAATTGGTGTTAGAGGTACTAGATTATTCTTAAATTATATAATTTGTTTCATACAATATTTTTAAATCAATTGCCTAAATCAAGCCTTTATAAAATCTTCCTATAAAAATGAAACTTTATCTTTCCATGAATATGTTGAAACACATTCACCTTTTTTTCTTTAAGTATTTTCCTTAGAAGAACCTTAATGAAAAACTAAACTTGTGAAGACATTCTTACCTAATGTAGTCATGTGAAATAAATATTGTATATTGTGTCTTCTATTGGAAAATATTATGGGGGTGGTGCTGAGGCAATGGTGGTGAATCAGCAGATAAGCCAGTGTAGTGTTCTACAGGAACAGGATTTTCTGCCTGTGAGAAAATAAAGAAATGAGTCAATATTATGTTCTACAGGGACAAGATTTGTTGGATAAATGATCCATTCCCTTCCATCCTTGATCTGTGGCATCAGAATCTCTGTGTATAATGCCTGTTTTTTTTTTAAATCTGGTAGTGGAGGGGTAGGAAAAATGGGTCAGGACATCATTAATCTCTTGTGCCTTAATTGATAGTAAGGTGGAAGGATATTGTTTTTTTCTCCTACACAGTCAGAGACACAGATATACTTAATGATACTCAGAGAATAAGTGTATCTACCTATATATCTATCTTGAGAGACAAGATGAGGTAATCTGAAGTAATGGCTAAAGGTCAGTGAAGACTTGGGTTAAAGCCCTGCTTATGATAAGGGCTGTAAATGAGAGGCAGAATAAATGGCCTCTGAGGTCCCTTCTGCCTTTGATCCTGTGTTCATAAGAATTTTATTGATGGTTCATAGGCAAGTTATTTAACCCATTAGTGCTTAGGCAATTCTTTAAGTATTAAATTAAAGTGATAGATCATTTTTTTTTTTGGTAGAAGGAGAGTCCACACCAAAAATTCCCCAATCAATGAAATCTCAGGGATCATGTCTCCAAATGTAGATATAGACAGAGATTCAAATGTAGATACATATAGGGATGATACAGCTTAAATATAAATAATATCCATATGCACATAATATATACATAGCTTACCTTAGGAATTGACATTGGCACTGGGAAGTTTAAATAGTACAATGTTAATATCTTTTTTGATGAAAAAAAATTGGTTTGTTTTTTATGAGGGACCTGCATTTTATAAAACTGCGATTAGGATATAAAAAAGTATATTCATGATTTTTTTTGTGGGAAAGAGTTGGTAGTAGAAGATTCTTGTGGCACTTTGAATGTTCATTGAGAAATCTGGGTTATTATATGCTGAAGCTTTTAATGAAGAGAATGCAGAGCTTGGCAGTAATCCACCACCTATAAGATATCTATCCATTATATCTCCTAACCTTTAGTTCTGTGGATAAAACTAGTAGTATAGACTGTTAAAAAGGGACATATGATGGAGCAAATGATTTTCATGAAGAAGATGGGTTGTCTTCTTGGTACCCAAGAGGACGTAGAAACCACAATATTTTGCATACAAAAGGAGAACTATCAATAGGCACACCATGTACTAACTCAAAGCAAATTCTTTTTGAAAAGCTGTATCTTTTGAAATGACTATAAAAGTAGCTTCCTGACTTAAGTGTGGCAAACAAAAAATAGTTAAGAAGGAGAATAAGACCTAACCCAAAACAGACAAAAGGCAAGCAAAAGATTTACTAGAGAAAATAAAATGCTAATAAAAGTAGCCACCAGGGTGATTAGAAAAGGACTGATACATTGATGGGGGCCAGGAGAAGTAGGAGAGTCTAAAAACCTATAGAAAATTCTCTTTCAGTATCCTGTTCTTATTCCATAAAATGAGCAGGTGTTGCTTCAAATAAATACCGAGTTTCTCTACCCACTGAGTTACAGTTATCACTCTCGCAAAAATCAGTCTAACATTAGGTACCAAGTTAGTGAGCTAAATCAAAGGCAGCGGCATACTGAGGGCTAGATAATGTATCAGGAAGAGGGGAATGTTAGTGAAAAGACTTCAGGGTTTGGGAGGATAAACACCTACTGCAGCTGCTACAATAGGAAGGAGAGAATAGAGACATTTGCCATTAATGTGAACCAGAAAGAGAATGGTGCTTCTCAAAGAACTACAGTACTTGTCATCTGAGGATTATAGCTTTATTTTTTAAAGACAGGAGGGTTTAAAAATTGTATGAAGGAGAATACTGATTTTATAAAGGTCATTTCATTTTGTCTTTTGTTTCAAAAGGATCACAGGATCACAGATGTGGAGCTAGAAGAGGCCTTGGAGTTCAAGTCCAACCCCCTCATTTTAAAGATGTGGAATCTGAGACACAACAAAGGTAAGAGATGGGAAGTGGAAGGTCACAGAGACCAAACTGGGCGTCAAACTCCAGGCCAGCGACTCCACGTTCACCACTCTTCCCACTTTTACACACATTGCTTCCTCTAAATGGCTATCGAGCATCTAGTGCAATCTCAAGAGCAGCTAATTGATGAAATTTGCAGTGGCATGGAATAGTTCTAGAACAATAATAGCAAATATTTATAACATTTTATCTTGTATCTCCAGGTTTTCATTGAATGTATTATATGGAAAAAAGTGGGGGACATATTTTCAGAGATTATAATATCTCATATTTATCTGTTATATATTTAAATCTGTTACACATTAACTCTTAAATATTTAAAGAGATGACTACTTATCAAACATAAGATTGTAATGTGTACACAGTACTGGGCTGGAATAATGTTACTTCTAATAATTACTAGTTGTGTGACCCTGGGCAAGTCATATAACGAGTGGATTCCTCAGGAAATTTTCTAAAACTTAATCTGTTATTGTTCACCCTTCTTAGTAACAGGAGCTTTTCAGGATTATGAAATTTATCCTTCAAGAAACCTTTAGTACTCAAATAAAGATTTAGGGGACCAGCCACTTAATGACCATATCTTTTCACTAAACAGAGTTTAGTGACACTAGGGCAGTTGTTGGTACAGTGAATAGAGATCTGGGCCTATATTCAGGAAGACTTGAGTTCAAAACCAACCTCAGACACTTACTAGCTGTGGGACCCTGATAGAGTCACTTAACCTCTGTTTGACTCAGTTTTCTCCACTGTAAAATAAGGAAAATAATAACACCTACCACAGAGGGTTGTTGTGAGGATGAAATGAGATATTTATAAATGGTACCTGGCACATAGTAGACACTATATAAATGTTTATTCCCTTTCTCCATAATAAATATGATACTTTTCAATTTCATTTTTGGTCATAATTTAAAATGTGTTATGACTTTCTTTTGTAACACAAGGGAATTAAAAACATATCCAGTAACAATTAATATCTTTGCATAACAATCAAACACTAGGAAAAGATCTCCTTCCTAATTTCAGGGATTTCACTGTCCCCCCTTCCATGTTCCATTTTATGTATTTATGTTGAAAGAAAATAAACCACAGTTTCCTTATACATGTGGAATGAGAAGCACAACACATGTTTATACAATCACATGCCACCCAAATACAGAGAGTAGGGGAAAATGGTTTAAAAAAAGTTCAGATGATTTCATTTTTATTATTTCAATAAAATGATATAGACATAATATATGATAAGTAATGCCATATAATATATGCTTGAAATTGTAACTAATATGTGATGTTTTTGCAAAGTACATGGAGGTTGATTTTTTTTTTAATTCTGTAGGTGATGTGATCCTATAATCTTACTTTCAAGTCAAAAGGAATGTTTTCTTTAGAAGCACTAGTGCTGACAATTAACCCATGGACAACCCTAAATTTGTGACTTTCCAAGTCAGAATCCCATATGTGAACTAATGTTACTTTTTACTGACCAAGACAAGTCCTTTGTGTTACATACAGATGTCAACCTAGATGGCCTGGGGGAAGTTTTGTACCAGGAGAGTGATGATCATCAGAAGCCTGGGGCATTTGCAAGGAAGGTTCTCATTTGCTCTAAGACATGTTATCTACAAGTTTGAGTTCTTATTTTGAACTTTCAAAGAAAGTTTGAAAAACACATGATTAGTATTCATTTTTAGGTGTGTGTGGACAGTCTAAAGGTCTATATTCTTAGAAATACCAAGTTGCAGGTTGTCATGGATGGGTGAAGGTGGGGATCAACCATGAAGCTAGTGTACGTTGTACAATGATAAACATACAAATCTATTATAGAGACATATCAAGGACATGGAAATTTTTAGTTCAATTAAAAAAAATCTAAAATCACTCCTACTTTTTCAAAGTACAGATCTTAAGAATCCTAATATAATATAACTATCCCAAAGTCAGGTGAGACCTACTATATAGTGACTTCAGGGGGTTAAGGGACCAAGGAGTGTCCATTAAATCACTAAGAAGGGACATCAAACAGAAAGAGGGAGCTCTATTCCCCTGTCCTACTTTAAGGGAAGAGTCAGTCAACACAGAGAAGGCAAAGTGAAAAGATATTCCCTTCCTGGCATCCAGGAAAGAAGAGAGAAGAGATGAGAGGAAGGATATGAAAACAGAGTCTGTCTTCTGATTCTCCAACTAGTGAAGGAGGAAAAGCAAAAGATTCAAAACACCTATGTCTTGCAGCCCCAAGTTCTGAGTTTATGTACAAGATTCTAGGACTTATTATCTTGCTTCCTCTACTCAAAATGTGGTAACTTCTAACATCCAAGGCCTGGTGGCACTGAAGGTCAATCAAAGTGCATTCTCTTTTATAAGGAAGATCCAGTTTTCAATTAAGGAACTTTCAACATACTAATGAATGAAAAATGACACACCTAATCTTTTCCATATTTCCTCTACAGGGACCACAAATTTGAGTAAAATGATTTTCCCCTATCCCTATAATATTGGACAGTAACTAACAAATATTTTATCATAGAATTGCTGGTAGTTCAGAGTTGGTGGCTTTATTATGGTGATCACGGACATTTTCGTTAAAAAAGCCCATTTAATTTCCTCAATTGGTTTTGTCACTGCACTCAACATTGCAAATTTATTCCTCAAGGAGCCTATTTAACTATGAGTCTATTATAACATCACATCAGACCACAGGGTCATAGTTTAGAACCAAATTGGGCATTAGAAGTCATCTTTGGGGCGACCAGTTAGCACAGAGAGTAAAAGCACCGGTTCCAGTGTCGGGATGACTTGGGGATTGAATCCAGGCTCAGACACTTACCACCCACCCAGAAACACCTGGCCATGTAACCTTGAGCAAGTTACTTAACCTGAATTGCTTTTTAAAAAGTCATCCTTTTTTATAGGATGGGAATATTAGGCCCCAAAAGGGTAAATGACTTGTCTAAGGTAACATAGGTATTAAGTCACAGAGTTACAATTCAAACTCACATCTTCTGATTACTAATCCAGTACTCATTTCCCTTCATCACAATGTCTTTCTATTTACGACCCATAATTTGAAATACATTTCAGACCTATCCTATTTCTGCTCATCAGGTTTAGAAATATTTCTCTACTATCCATCATCAATAAACATGAAGAACCATATATCTACTCTTATATCTCTAACCATCAGGATGATGATTGTTTTAGTTTACTGCCATGGAGGTCTGTTACAGAAATAATACTTACTCCTTAATATTTGGTACTACTTTCTACTTGAGCAACATTTTTTCGCCTTGATTATTTTCTCACACTCATGCCCTAGAATTCCATGCCTGGGAGTTGATGAGAACCTGTGGACATCAGAGATAGCTCCAAGCGATTTACAAGAGATATCCTAAGTAGCCAAGAATGCCTGGGAGTGGTAATCAGAGACAGCTAGCTACCGGGTAATCCTCATACTTAGTGAATCAGGAAGGGCCAAGACCTCTGGATAAACCTTGAAAAAAGGTTTTGAATGAGATATAAGATCTTCCCAATTGTACTGTAATGCCAAGGAAACGCAACTTCCCAAGGTTCAGAATACCAGCATAGGTGCTCTCCATTTTATTCAGTGACAAACCAAGAACAGAGAAGGTCAAAACATGACATCATTCAAAATACAGCATTTACTAAGTGTGATTAGATAATCTCCAAGTACTACCCCACCCCAGGACCTTCCAATCATTCAATCAATTACAAAGTCCCTGTTCTAAATACTTCTCCACCCCTAGGCTATACCTTCATTTAGTCCACCACAAAGCCCCTCTTCTTAAATGGAGATTAGTTTCCAAACATAAGTAAAGTACATTCACTTGTTCAACCATAGAACACAAAAAGGTCAAAAGTTCCCCACCCCTGGATCACAATTGAATCTACCCCAGAGTTACATCAAGTTTAAGCACAGCACTTAATACCCAAATGGAGGTCTTTTCTTCATCTTGACACTAGGCAAGTTCTCAACAATCTTAGTTCCTGGGGAGACAAGGCTTAGCAAGGCCATAAGATACATTGCCAGTCCCTTCATTAATTCATCCTCTGTCTGTAGAACAGTCCTAGAACCCCTGAAAACATTAGCAAAACCCTCTCCCAGGATTTCTGTAAACATACAACAAGAAAATCCTTCTTCAGGGCTTCTGAACCAACAGAAAGGTTCCCAGACCCCTGCAACAACAGCACTGTCCTTCACCAGTGGACAGTATTCATTCTGTCTGCAGGACAGTCTCCAGACCCCTGCAACAACAGCACTGTCCTTCACCAGTGGACAGCATTCACTCTCTGTCTGCAGGACAGTCTCAGGGCTTCTTAGCGAACAGCCAGGTTCCAGGACTTCTTCAACAGGACTGTCTTTTGCCAGTGGACAAATCGGGCAAAAGAACATCAAAACAGACAGACAAAGTACCAGCAAAACAGCCATGTCTCCTCAGTCCTTGGCAGCTCAGGGGGCAGGTCTCAAAAGTCCAGGGCAATTCAAAGCGGCCACCAGCAATTCTCTTAGTCTCTCTCTCTCCAAGAGGTGCTGCTTCCAAAAAGTTCTTCCGCCTCTCTCTTGTCTCTCCAAATCTACATCACCAGCTCCTCCCAGTTCAGGACTTTCTTTTCACATCAACAAGTCCATCCCACAGGTGGGATTAACAAGCTCTGGGTTTTAACACAATCAGTTTGAAAACCAAGCCAATACAGGGGAATCTTTAATTGCCATTACTATCACACCAATATGCAGATAGTTGAGTCAAGCAACCTAATAACTACAATTCTCAGAATATCTGATGAATATTCACCTCACGTTTCACTATTCCTTACTCATAAACATATACTTGTCAGATCTATACTTGCCAAATACTTATCTGCCCTGTGCACTGCGTCCTATGCTAGGATGAAGGAGAATGATTAGGAAGGAAGATATTCTTATTAAAAAGGTACTTATCCCATGAAAGTACAAGCATTATTACCAGTATTTAGTTGAATGAAGGTCAGAGATTTGGAGGAAAGTGTCTGGGAACCAATGTTTCCTTCATGCATTTTAACTGGCATAGGCCTTCTACCTACCAAATTAAACATGTCTATTTGGAGGGCCGCCACGTAGCCCAATAGATAGAGTTCTAGCTCTGGAGTTAGGAGGTCATGAGTTCATATTTGACCTTAGAAACTTACTAGCTATATGACCTAGTCCAAGTCACTTAACCCTATTTGCCTCAGTTTCCTCATCAACAAAATGACCTGGAGAAGGAAATAGCAAATGACTCCAGTTTCTTTGCCAAGTAAACTCCAAATAGTTTCACAAAGCGTTCAGATACAACTGATCACCTAACCATTAACAACATACCATAAAACCAAAGGAAAGGCCCTTAGAGAAGGAATAGTGTTCATAGGTGCTAAGAAATGTCCAATTTGATTAGAGTGTAATGCTTCCAGTAGGAGTTGTCCACACCTTATCAATTTAGGGGAAGCCAGAGGGTGAATATGACTCCATGTGTCTAGGCTTTTGTGAGCTGGATGAGTGTAGTACCTAGCTTGAAATTCCTTGAAATATCACCTTAAGCAAGAAAGTAGAAATCTTCACCAAGGTATATGCTCTTCAGAATGGAAAGAGTAAAATAAAAAATAATTAAGGGAGTAGTTAATCCTACAATAGATGAAGAGAATGTAAGTAAAATCTCCAGGTTCAGAATTACATGTATGAGGATCCTGTAAAAGAAATAAACATAAATGAAAACTACAGTCATGAAATGAAAGTTTTCAAAAAAAATGAACTGTGGAGAAATCAATGAAAATGAAACACCAGATGATTGGACTTGTATACATATTTTCTAGATTAAAAAAACAACAGGTGAATTTTTAAAAATCCAGAACTTTTGTATAATTAGGTCAATGTGTAAATTTGCAAAGTTTTTGAACATATAACTAAATAGATGCTTTTTGACCACTTTATGAAACAAGTAAAGATAGGTAGAAGCTAGTATATATTCACTAATTGGCCATTTCTAAGCACTTATGAACACTATTCCTTCTCAGAAGGCATTTCCTTTGGTTTTACAGACCTAATCATACTTTTGTTTTGATAATTGTATTTATCTTAAGAGTAGGTTGGGGTAGGGTTGTGAAGTCAATGAGAAGTTATAGTGACATTAAGACACCAGGATAATATAATTATACTTTTATTTTTAATTTCTTTGTTTACTTTTATTTTCAGTTCCAAATTCTCTTATTCCTCCCACCCCATTGAGAAGGCAAAAAAATGAAAGCTCATTACAAATTTAAAGTCATGAAAGTTGTTATACATTTAAAATAAATAATAATTATGATAATAATTATAATTATGTCAAATAAAGCTCATTTTCTTTTTTAATAGGGTTCTAAGCTCTTAGTTCAGTAGAATTCTATGAATAGTACTTCTTATAGTCATAACTTTTTTAATAATGTCTCTTGATACCTTTATGGACTAGTTGAAGAAATGGGGACTTAAATGATATTTCCAAGGCCACCAAGATTATAAGTAGAAGAGTCAGATTTTGACCCCATGTTTTCTGTCTCCATATACAATGATGTTTTTACTACCACACATTCCTTAGTGGAGTCAGGATTTGAATCCAGGTCTCTGGAGTCCACTGTGTTCTCTGCTCTACTGGTAGCACATAGACATCTCTCATTTCTATATTGCAGATAAATAAAGACTGTTAAAAATCTTTGTTATTGTTCTGAAGTGAGGCCACAGCTGCTATTTGAAGCTGGGCACTGTTTGCACTTTGCTTCTTAGGCTCCCAGCCTGCCCAGTACCTTTGCTGAAGAGCGGCCCAATTTCTCATTGCAGCACACCAGGCAAGTCTGTCTGCTGGTCTTGTTTCTCAGCAAGCCACAGCATTTCCACATTGTTAGCTGTGCTTCAGTGGCTCCTTCAAACATTTCTTCCCTCTCCCTGACTTGGGGTTGGCCCACTGCAGCTCACCAGACAGCTGCTGCCTGAACATCCTGCTGTTATCCATCCTTCACACTCACCAAGCCTGGCAGATTTGTGTTGTGGTAAGCATTGCCTTGAACTTGGTGCAGTAGCAGCATTCTGTGACTTTATTTTTTGTCCTCTGGCTTTTTCATTTACTGAATTTGATTCTCTTCTTCATGCCTAGGAGGGATCCAGAGACTCCTTGGGGGATCCAGCTATAGGCGAGGCAAGGAGAGAGACAGAAAATTCTCCTAATGCATACGAGAATACTTTAAAAAACAGAGAAGTGGAAAGTATTATTCTCATGATAAAGTGGTAATTCAGCCTCTTCTCAAGTAGGACCTGCTGAAGTAGGTCCTTTTTAGAGTCTATGGTTTAAGAGGAAGCTGTATCTACTGAAAATGTTCGGGTTCTCTTCTCACATACAGGAAGGGAAAACTGTACTCCGTACATAGACAATGTTGTATATAAAGGAATGGTGGGATTCCAAAAGTGCCAGGAACACCACGATTTCCCTCAGACCTTCTTCCTTCATTTGCTTCTCTAATACCTGAAATGGCACAATGACATATTAATTCCTTTTGCAATGGGTAACATGGATAAGCATCCCCTCTCCCTCCGGCTTCTTTAAACCCATAAGACTGAATGAGTTTATAAACTCCTTTTCTGAAGACAAACTTTTGTCTTATGGAAGATGGGGAAGGTATGAGGATTAAGTGACTTAGGGGTAAAATGAAGGGATTAACACTAAGTAAGAAAAAGGACACTAATAGAAACTTGAGGATATTTGATTTTGCCTAAGGGGTAAATAGATGGTACAGTGGCTACAGCACCAGCCCTGGAGTCAGGAGGACCTGAGTTCAAATCTGGTATCAGAAACTTACTAGCTGTGTGACCTTGGGTAAGTCACTTATCCCTGTTTGCCTCAATTTCTTCATCTGACAGATGAGCTGCAGAAGAAAATGGAAAAATTGCACTCCAGTCAGTATCTTTGCCAAGAAAACCCCAAATAGGTTCATCAAATGCAGATATGACTAATTGGCTAAATCACAGCAGTGAGTGTGCGTGTCCTGGCATACCATAGTAAAAAGAATTAGGAGGCTAAAAAGTTGCCAAAAACAGATGGCAATGACACTTCAGCTATAAGATGTAGCACAGGTCCTTGTCTCTGGGCATCCATAACTGGGAGAAGATATCTGGGGAAAAGTAATTCAGACTTGAAGCACCTTTCAGACACATCCATGAGATCCCAATTGATAAAATTGAGAAGAAGAAATTACAGAAGATATCACTAAGAAAGATAAAATTCATGATCTTATCCAGGGATGGATAACTTGCAGCCTTGAGGCCTCATGTGACCCTCTAGGTCATCAAGTGAGGCCCTTTGACTTAATCCAAACTTCACAGAACAAATCCCTTAATAAAAGGATATGTAAAACTTGGACTCAATCAAAAAGCCGTACCCAAGGACCTGAAGGGACATATGTGAGCTCAAGGCCACGGGTTCCCCTTCTCTGATTCTTAACCTTTAATAGACTGAGAAGAAGTCTAAGTTTTAACTATTATTTACTGCCTGTGTGACCTTGGAAAACTCATTAAATCCTCTCTGAATTCTTCTCCTCATCTGTAAAAATGAGATCCGCTACCAAAGTTCTGCTCCAAAGATAAATACGTTGTGGACATAATCTAGTCTTTCTAGAGGTTATGCCAGCAGAACAAGTATTCTGTCAGGAAGGTCCTACCATGCTTTGAAGAATCCATATGAAGACCAAGAAATGGTCATATATTTATTTCCTGAGAACCATCTGAAGAATAATAGACTGAGCTTGTGTTTCTATGTCCTTGTCATGCTGCCTATACCCTAGACATCTTCCTCATCATTTCTCCTCTATGCTCCCTTCCTCCAATATGTTTTGATAAGTGAAATTTATCTTTATATTGACAGGAACCAGGAACGAGGAACTGCACTTATTTCTTGGTCATCTACACACTATACTGTTGCTCATGTGCCCTACTTTCCCATTTCTAGATCATGTTCATGTTATTTTCTTTCATTAGAATGCAAGTTCCATGAAGGTAATGGCTGTTGCATTTGCTTGAATCAGTATTCCTAGAGCTTAGCACAGTGCCATTACAAAGTAAGTATTAATAAATACTCTAAAGATATAGCAAAGATTGGAGAGGTTCTTTGCCAAGTTGTTTGCAGGTTAATGGATGTTTTGGATCATGAAAAGGCTATGATCTATGTTCATGGATGGCATAGCCACACTTTTAAAATGAGAAAGTCTTGCATTAAAATATTTATAAAGCAGCAAATGATGCTAACATCTGCCATGATTATCTCAAGTTATGAAGAATAAATGAGATAATAAATGTATACTACACAGGTATAACTTATAAATTTTATTGGCATGATATTGGTTATGTGGTTTAGGGTGGTGGAGGTGTTGATGATAAACTGAACATGTATTTACCCTAAATAGCACCTTTATATTATATAGAGTTGCATTGGAGGTTAAGTAGGATGCAGAAATGACTTCACTTAATTCACTGATTAATAATTGGTTAGGAGACCATTTGAAATCTTTAGAGCTAATGCCCCATAAGCTTCATAAGTATGTGACTATTATTTTAGGCAATTAGTCAATTAATTATTAGTCAATTGCAACTAGTCAATGCAATTGTATTTCACTAAAAAATTCAGTAAACATTTGTTGATTTGAAATCATTATACATCTAAAATTGGTAACACTGTTTATTTGGAGTTGAGTAGCTAACATGCTAAATTCCTCACTGTTGATAATTTGTCTCTTGGTGCTAGTGAATAATGTGAAACACACACACACACACCAACTTGTGTTCTGGAAAGTAAAGTCATAAGAAATTAATGCCAACAACTGAAATTTCATGGCAGGAATATGACAGTAGAACATCTGCCAAAATAAAGTGGAAACCAGATTTTAACTGTCTTCAATATTGAATTACTGACAACAGTTTTCATATTACATAATCACTGCCTTCTACTGATTTAAAGTATTATTTTAGCTCAAATTAATTTTCTGGTTTTTAAAAATTATTTGTTTATTTAACCTGTTTCTAGTCTTTCAAATTGTTTTATGTATTCAGCATTTTCCCCCTTTAATTTGGTATCTGAATCAGAACATGTATAAAATTTTCTGATCACTATTGCAATGTGTTGACACTTTTCTACGAGCCAAATCTTGTTCACCTGTCTCCAATTTTTATATCGAAAAAATGGTAATTTGATCATCCATTTTCCTACTTAGCAAAACCATTTCTGTATTTAATTGCTCTCTAACTGAATGCTAATTCAACATATTCTTTGCTCATTGTTTTCCCCTATATTTCTCTCTACCATTACTTTCCTGGCATATATTCATACAGTTTAATGAGGCTTAAATGTTGGGAAATTTTTTTTCATCCATTTGCTTAAGTATCATTTTAAACTTTCAAAAGCAAAGTTTGATAAATTATAAATATTGTAAAATGTCATAAACTTTTTAACAATTGTCTTGCTAACACAGGTCTATTCCATCTATTCCTGAGTCTTCAATATTTACATTAAAGCCATGCAATGAAAACCATGAAAAAAGTCATCTGCATTTGAAGGTTTAGATAATTTGTCATGACTCTCCCTACTTTGCTTTCTGGAGGGACAAAATAAGCATGAGTTTATAAATCAAAATATAATATCTGGCAGTTATAGGTGCACTGGCTTTTAGATCTAGATTAAGAGGTACCTGAAAACTCATCTCGTCCATCTTTCTCATTTTATAGATGTGAAAATTGATATCTGTAGAGTCTTAGTGATCTTCCAAAGTCTCCTAAATTCTAAATGGCAGATTAGGAATTCAAACTCAGGTCCTTTGACTTGAATTCCATTATTCTTTCCAGTATACAATATTGCTTCCATTGAAAATGATTCTACATTGGAACAGTGGTACTTATAGAAGAATCTCCACATAGAAAATGTTATAAGGATAATAGTTGCCACTAATTTCAGCTTCCAACATCGTAGTCTTGGACTGGAAATTCATTGCACAAATTGACAATGTCAGCATGTTCTTTGGGAGATTGGTAAATAGTGTGTAATATTAATACAGAGCCCTAATTGCAGACCAACCTGAAATTATAGTCACATACTTTTGCATCTTATGAGACATTAGTTTTGAACATTGCAAATGGTTTCCTAACCAATTATTAATCAAAGAATTAATTTGAGTCATCTGTGTTCTATTTAGCCTCGATCACAATTGTATATAATGCAAGGGAGTTATTTAGATTCAGTTCATTCTCATTTTATCATCCACACCACCACAACCATTCCAAACTCCATCACTAATTTTATGACAATAAAAAAATAACATTTTTATTTAGCCAGGAACAAAGAACCAGGAACTCTACTCACTTCTTGGTCATGTGCACACCATGTTATTCATATGCCCTAGTTTCCCATTTACAGCTCATGTTCATGTTGTTTTCCCTCATTAGAATGTAAGCTCCTAAGAGGATGATGGTTATTGAATTTGCTTATATTTTTGTGCCTAGAGCTTAGCACTGTGCCACTACATTTTATTGTTGTTGAGTTGTTTCAGTTATGTCAAAATCTCTGTAACTCCATTTAAGGTTTTCTTAGCAAAAATGCTGGAGTGATTTTCCATTTCCTTTTCCAGCTCATTTTATAGATGAGGGACTGATGCAAACTGGTCAGGTGATTTACCCAGGGTGGTAAAGCTAATAAGTGTTTCAAGTCAGATTTGAATTCAGGTCCTCCTGATTCTAGGGCCAGGACTCTATCCAATGTATAACCTAGTCATCCTGCCACTATACAGTAAACATTAATAAATTCTGTAAGGATGTAGCAAAGATAGGAGAGACTCTTTGCCAGGTTGTTTGCAGGATAATGGATATTTTGAACCAAACAGTGTCAGATTCCTTAGATTATAGAAAATCTGTGTTTTATGTTGGTGGAGTGTATAGCTACAATGCTTATTGCAAATTAATTATTTGTCAGAGTTTTATAAGGTAACAATAATTTGGGAAATCTTCATGGACTGGGTAGGATGAGTACTGATCTATGAAAAAGAGGTATGATTTTTTAAATACGAACTTCACAATCACAAATATAAAATAACTTTCTTTTCTTTATAGTATATTGTCCTCTGATCATAGCTAAGACTTTAACTCCTGGAACTTTGCAAGAACCATGCATTTTTAATATGTAGTTGAGGCCAAATGATATTTACATGACCAATTTATCATAGACTCTTGTAATTCTAGAGTCTTAGAGGACTCCATGAATCCTCTAGTTCAATAGCATCATTTTATGAATGAAGAAAATGATATCCATAGAGGCTGTGGCCAACCTAATACCTAGGACTAGCTAATGGCAGAAGAAGATTTCAAATTAAAATCTCCTGCCTCCCAAATCAGCATTCTTACCATATAATTCCATTTGATGTCAACATTAAAACTATTTTTTATGAATATTGACATTCTGTCCAACCTAACATATTCAAATCAATTCTTATTGCCCCATACATCAAATATCCAACAGTCTGATAGTAATAATGTGTGTAGGTGAGCACATTTTAATTCATCAAGAAATTCACTCTTCATGGTCATGGAAATGATTTAAGCAGAGTTGCTGCCATCCATAGATATTTGCTACACAAAGGTTGTTACCAAGGTAACATAGGGAAAGTTGCTGAGCAAGTTGTTTTATTACAATATGATTCTTACAAATTTTGAGTTGATGATGTTCCAGCAACTATGCCAGGTGTTGTCTAAATGATATTGTCTGGATTTATTCAACCATTAAGATGAATGGACCAACATCTCTTTGAGATGATAAGGAAGCAGAGAAATTCTACCAAGAATTTGTCAAAATACTCCAAACAAATTCAATATGTATTGTGATATTGAATGATATCAATGTAAAGGTAGCATCAGAAGAGAACATAAGAAAATACATTGAAAAATAAAGCTTAATATTGAGATATGAAAG
Organism: Petaurus breviceps papuanus; assembly: GCF_028583685.1. NCBI lineage: Eukaryota > Metazoa > Chordata > Mammalia > Diprotodontia > Petauridae > Petaurus > Petaurus breviceps. The sequence continues at coordinate 6,716,800 of NW_027185698.1, forward strand.
AAGCTTAAAGCTTATAGACTAATCAGAAACCTCACTCATATATTATAAATACTTTATGTAAGAGACTTGAAATGACAGGTATTGTATCACATAGAAAAAATGAATTTTAGTAGATATAGGATACTTATTGGGGAGACATTTTCAAATCATTTGTCTAAATGAAGTCAGGGCACTGATTAGTTAGCATTTCAACCTATATCCTGTCATTTCCCCAAATGATAAAGTTTAATGAGTAATTCCCCAGTACATAGAACATAGATTTCCCATGATCTAAGAACTTTTACCTACTGTTTTGTCCAAAATATTCGTTATCCAGTAAACAACCTGGCAACCTACCATTCACTGAGCAATGCAGTCATTTAAAAATTAGTACAACTAAAGTTCTCAAAGAATAAATATTCAGTATAAAAGATTAATAGTTGAAACTGGACTAAACTTATTCTAGACCTGATAAGAGTCTTACTTGACCAGCCTGTGTGATAAAGGTAAGACTGTTATAAAATGAAAGCCCCACAAGCATCATGAGTGCAAACTAATTAAAATAGCAAAATTACATGCTCAGAAAGACTTCTCTCTATTTTGACACAGGAGCTTGTGACTTCATAGCTATGAATATTTAATCCACTATGACTTCTCATTTCATACTATTTTTTTCTTTGAGAAATATATTACCCAAAATGCCACATAGTATATCTTGGCCTCTACTTAAAGCACTTCCTGGTTGGCAGAAAACTTCCAGAGCTTGGCTATAATTAGCATACACTTCAAAAACTCAGGGTCACATTTATGTTATGGTAAAATACCAAAGTATGATATTCATTAAATAAAAAGACTCAGATCTACCAAATTGAGAAAGGTCAACTAACATTCTGTTAGGGATTCAAAGATTTTGGCTAAAAGTAATTGTATGCTGACCTTATGTACAATTTCCTGAAGTCAGATTTCAAAATTTGACATAGAGGTCAGAAAGTGTATAGCCAAAAAAGCAAACAAAGCAAAAAAAAAAATCCCAAAACAAAAAAAACAACCAAAATCAGAAAAAAAATCAATAAAAGCAGCAACACACATTTGTAGATATTTTCTTTCTTATTCAGTAAATCATCAATTTTTTCCCTTGACACCATTATCCTTTTCAGTTACTACTACTACTACTACTACTACTACTACTACTACTACTACTACAGAATCAACTTTTAAAATCAGTAGGCCTAAGGTCATCTAAAAATGTTTTAAAGATCTTCAAGTTCACAAAATATGGTTCTTTTTATAATATAATCAAAGAAATGTCATAGTGTTCTGCTTTCCAGTAGTCATGTAGTAGTAGGTAATGGTGTTTGAATTCTTTATTCATTTTAATAAGACTATTATGTTTAAAATAAAGCAGTGTGAAATCTTATCAATAAAGTATTTATAATTGTGAAAAAAGGAATTTTCAGAAATAAAATGACTATCACCTATTCAGAGAACATTGTGATAACAACAGACAAATAATTACATGGATACCTATAAACAACCCACAAATAAAACAGTTGTTTTTTATTTGTTGCTTCCATTCACTATGCGGCTTGGTGGATCTGTAGAAGACTATTTCAATCCATCAAAAGCTTTCATGTTCACCAAGTGAGAAATCTTTAAATATTCCATAATCATAATCTTTCATTGATAACGTTCTTTTTGGAGTGAAAAGGGAATTGAGTATAATTCCATTTATCTATGTTCTGAAGAAGTAAGTTATAACCAATATATAAAGATATGAGAAATAATTTACAGGTAGTGTTATACAATGGGAAGAGTACTTGATGTGGAATTGGGAGTTTAGTTTCAATTCCAGCTCTCCACTTATTACTTGAGTGACCTTGGGCAAGCCAGTTAAACACTAAAGGTCTCATTGTCCTCATATATAAAATCAGGGGATTAGAAGAAATGATGCTAAGATCCCTTATGTATCTAAATCTATGATCCTATGACTGTCTATTAAAAAGGTAAATTTTGAATAGAATCACAAACTTTCATTCATCCTTTTTAAGAAACAGAAGCTAAGTGGACCTTTGAAAACTAGGTAAACAAAAAGAGTTAGGAGGAGAAAGAGACTTCATAGCATGAAATGTTTAATGGAGACAGAGAAAAAGGAGAAGGAAAGAAAGGGGAGAGGATGATGCATGGGTTAATTCCCAAAAGTAAATCAGACAGAAATATCCTAGAAGTGGAAATATTGGGGGAGAAAGAAAGGAATTAGTACTTTTAGGAATCAGGATGACACTGGTTAAATTCATGTGAACAAAATGGAGTTAGAGGAAAGATTATGAGCCATATGCTTAACTGGATGAAGGGAAGCAAATAAATGCTATACACACATATACATATAGATATACATGTGTGTGTATTTAAAAGTATACTCGAGGGGATCTAGGTATGGGTTGTATTAAAAGATGGAGAGAGATCGGTCTGTGTAAGAAAAACCAGACTGGGGAATGACTTGAAGCAAAACAATCTACTGTTGTTATCATTTAGAAGATAATACAGCTCAATACGTTGGAATAAGTATTTTAACAAATAAAAACTTAAATGTTTAATGAACTAAAATAATCCATAAAATAGTACTTATTGAATGCATTATATAACAGAATTCAGAAATATAATTATACTCAAACACATTTAAAATATAAAGACACATAAAAGATATGAGAGGCTAGAACAAAATTTATTGAACTCCATCTGATTTTTTAAATGAGGGAGTTGCATTTATTTATAGTAGATAAGGCAATAGCAACATTTTTTTTAAATATTAAGAGAAAACAGAGAAACTACATTATGATCATGGAATGAATAGCAACATTAAATGGTAATGAACCAAATAGATTAATATTTAAGCATTCAGATGAAAAACAAACTGATGTGAAAAAGGGTAATTAGTACAAAGGAAGATAATAATAAGGTGAATTTAATGTTCATCTATTATATCTGACAAGTCTAAAAGAAATATAAAGAACAATAAAAACATAGAAGTTATAGGATGATGTTTGAAAAAGGCAAGTTTGACGTACTAATGGTAATTTTATATTTAAAAATTTTTCTTTAGCACCAATGGTAACTTTTCAAAAAATGATCTCATATTGATACATAAAACCCATAAAGAGTGAGACAAAAAGATTTTTAAAAATTTGGAAAGCAAAATATTAATATTAATAATCAAAAAAGGCAATATGATCAAAGCAGTCAGAACTAAATGCAGATTAAATGATGGCTTATATAATAAGTGTGTAAGAACAGAAATGATACATTATTTTATTTTAAAAATAGTAATAGCAGTTCATCATTATTCCCATTGAAAGTATGAGTTATGTCATAGAGGGTTACCTAAGATGGGTGGGTGATAGTGGAGAATTCTAACAAAAGTTGATCCACTAGAGAAGGAAAGGGTAAACCAGTGTCTTTGTCAAGAAAGCCCCATGGACAGTACTAACTCTCCACTCTGCCCTGGATTAACATGGTACTTTCATAGTATGCTTCCCTTTCTTCTTTAGGTAAGAGGAAAAAATAGCTTTTGATACAAAACAACTAATTTTTTTTTTTTAAGCAATTGGGGTTAAGTAACTTGCTCAAGGTTACACGACCAGGTGTTACTGGGTGGCTGCTAAGTATCTGAGCCCGGGATTCGATCTCCAGGTCTTCTCAACACTGGAGCTGGTGCACTTACTCTCTGTGCTACCTGGCCGCCCCAAAAACTAATTTTCTGAAAGATAATGAGATTAATATGTAAAATTTTTACTCTAGGAAGATGGTACCTAGTCCATGTTCATGCAGTTTTCTTTCTCAGCAAAGAAAAAAAAAACTTTAAAAATATAAATCACAGATAGAATTCATAAAATGTTCTGAGCCCCCAGGCAATCTGGTGATTACCAAGCTGGGAGGATGATCTCCCACTCATTTGAATTTAGTGCAATTATATGGTTTTCCCATCTTTTTCTTATACTCTCTATAGCAAAAATACAAACTCAGAATGTAGTTAAAATTATCTTATCTTTATCTAGCAAAGCACTGCTAAAAATGTAAATAACAAGTAAGCAAAACTTTTAAGAAACAAAGAAATCTTTAACTGTTAACCTTGCCCACTGCAGAAGGTGAAGTAGACTCACCATCATTTCCAGCAATTTCTCTAAGAAGATGGAATTAAATTAATGTCTGCTATACCTTCCTAATAAACTGAGCTGTGAGTCAGGAAAATTAGAAAGGGTCCAGTCTCTACACAACTTGGGGCAATTTTTAGGAAGAATTCTCTATTTGCTATGCTGTTGCTGATTCTACCACTTGACTCCCGTTTCCACTATCTGCCACTTACCTCTTTTTGCAATGCTTTACTTTTCCCTCTCTAGAGAGATTTTAAAAGTTTCCTCAGTCCTGGAAAAGTCTGCCCTCCAGTTCCAAATTGCCACAACAAAAATCTTCTATTCTTGTTCTGGGAAGAAATATAATTGCTGGGTCTTAGGTCTTCTTGCAAAAAGTCAGTATATCCCTTAACAGAAAGACTGTTACACAGAAAAACCAGGTCTTTGTTGTTATGGGAAACTTAAAGTCAGTAAAAATGCTTGATAATCTCCCCAAAGCAATTCAGCCTACCCTTCTTTTCAGGCTTTTACTCATTGTACATCTGTATTGTCTGTCCCAGACATATGTACTTTGGATAAGCTCTTAGGGTGTGTAGGGTGTTCAGGGAGGACCAGCACCTCTGGTGTGGAGGTTTATGAAGCCCTTTTCAGTGCTGCACATCCTCTTTTGGTGTCTACCTTCACCGAACTCTCAACTGTGATTTCAAGAAGTTATAACATACACAGGGCCACATGCTGGTAAAATCTAAATAGATGGGCTAAACCAGGTTGAAGGTAACTGACAGGCCTCAGATCTGTTGGTGAGTTAGGGGTTGTCTACCCCAAGCATGTGAAGACCTTCTCCAGTGAAATGGGTGGATGACAATGGTTTATTCCAACAGCCATGAAGGAGGATGAAGCAGGTGCTATGGAGCACTTAGAGCTTAGTCAGACATGGACAATACCAAGATCTGTATCATGGGGTATTACCAGTTTTCTTCACTTTTGTCCTGCCCCTGGTCTTCAGTGACTCAGGAAGAGAGAGAAAGGCTGACAACTTTGCAAAACTTTGCCTCAGTTAAATCCAATTCACATGCATGTCAAGACATCATCTGTGTCCCAATTTTTCCACATCCCCTCCAACATTTGTTGCTTTCCCCTTCAATCATTTCAGCCAATCTGATAGTTCTAAAATGATATTTCAAAGTTGTTTTGCTTTGCATTTCTTTTATCAATAATCATTGAGGGCAGTTTTTCATATAACTATAACGTGTTTTTATTTCTTCATCAGAAAACTGTCTGTTCATATCCTTTAACTATTTATCAACCGGGGAATGACTTGTATTCTTATAGATCTTATGAAGGTCTATTTGACAGATGCATTTGAGAAATCAGACCTCCGTCTGAGAAACTAGAGACCTCTGTCCGAGAAAATATCTATAAAATTTCCCCCAATTTTCTGCTTTCCTTCTAATTTTGATTACATATTAATTTTTACAAAACAATTTAAAATTTTAAGTAATAAAAATTATCCATTTATACCTCACACTGCTCTCTATCTCTTGTTTATTTATAAATTGTTCACTCATCCATAAGTCTCATAGGTTCTATGTTCCATGTTCTTCAGATTTCCTTGTAATATCTTTCTCTTTATATCTATATCATGCATCCTATTTTATCTTGGTAAATGACTTAAGATATTTCACAGTTGGTCAAACCATTTTGGAGAGTAGTCTGGAATTATGCCTAAAAAGTTATTAAACTGTTTATACCTTTGATCCACCAATACCACTACTAGGTCTATTTGCAAGATTATTAGGGAAAAGGGAAAAGATCCTGTAGGTTCTAAAATATTTATAGCAGCTGTCATTGTGGTGGCAAAGAACTGGAAATTATGGAGATGCCCATCAATTGGGGAATGGCTAAACAAGCTGTGGTATATGATTGTGATGGAATACTTCTCTGCTATAAGAAAAGAAAAGCTCAATGACTTTAGAAAAACAATGATAGACTTGCACAAATAATGAAGAGCGAAATAAGCAGAGTCAAGAGAATCTTGTATACAGCAACAACAATATTGTTTTAAGAACAACTTTAAATGATTAAGTCATTTTGACTATATAAATAGCCAATTTATTACAAAGGTCATGTGGAAGAAGACGTTATGTGCATCCAGAAAAAAAAAAAACAGAAGTGATATGTATAGAATGGTTTTACATAAATGTATGCTCACATGCACCAACACATTTGTATTTAATGGTAGCCATCTCTGAGCAGGGGAAAGAAAAGGAAAAAGAAAAGACATTCACTTAACTTTATCATAGATTTAAAAGGAATACCAATTTGTACATAATAGATTTGTACTTTCATGTACAACTATTTTTTCCTGTTCTACTGTTATGGAAATGATTGTTTTATTTCTTAAGTTCTGAATAAATTAAATAAAATTAAAAGAAAAGATATCACCAATGAAGTCATTGGTCTTCTTCAAGAATGAAGAGTGAACAACAACCTCTGAGCAATAGTCTTATCCATTTGGTCTTTTTCATGTAGATAGGTAGGTCAGACTCCTTTGAAGGACTCCTGGCTACTGAAATGGTTTGGGACTCAACATAGTTGACATGATATCATCTGTAAATGGAAATATTTGGGGTAAGTTAAATTTCATAGAGACCACCTACAAGACCAGTATTGAATCTCTTCCATTACAGGAGTTAATACTTTTGGTGAAAATACACAAATTTTCCCCTGAAATCTCCATATATTAGGCAAATTGTTTTTTATATTCTGTATAACTTTCAGTCAATGTATATGTATGGTATAGGATAGAGCCATTCTTTTACATCCACTACCATACTCTGCTTCCTCCCAATCTTCAGTACAACTATATAAGGATTCCTAAGGTTTCCTCAGTCATTTGCTCTTTTTTGCTCTTTGGTGGGGGAAGGCAGGGAAATTGGGGTTAAGTGACTTGCCCAAGGTCACATGGCTAGTAAGGGTTAAGTGTCTGAGGCTGGATTTGAACTCAGGTCCTCCTGACTCCAGGGCCAGTGCTCTATTCACTGTGCAACCTAGCCGCTCCTCCTCAGTCAGTTTGACCCTGGCCTGCTTCATTATGAAACAGGAGAAATTTAATCAAAATAGTTATTACATAAACTCATTAGAAGCTACTTATTTTCAAAAAAATTTATCAGTATGACTTGCTTCAAATATTTTTGTTAAACAAAAATCTAAAATATGAAAATCAGACAATTAGAATGGACATCTGCATCAAAGAGTAGCTTGGCAGCTTAGTGCTTATTTGGAGATCATTTACTACTTGACCATGACCTGAGAAATCAAAGGTTTCCTTTATGATTCAACACACGGTTCCATTAATGATCTAAACACTAGAGAAACCTATAACCTACAATGTTAAGGGGCCAAAGAAAAATGAAGACTAATCAGAAAAAAAAATCAATTCTGAAACACCAGACTTTTGTGCACATAATCACATGGAAGTGATTTGAGAATTTTTGGAGGCTCTTATAGTGAAATGTCAGCTCTAGCAGGTTCTACCAAAATGGTAAAATTCAGGGTGTAATCCTGGTAAAAGACTGCTATCCAAGGACTAACCTAGCTAAATACAAAGGGGCTTTCTTCACTTATTTCCACTTTGCATCTGCTGCCCAGTACGTGCCTCACAGGACAAGCTCATCACTTCTAAGCTTCCCACCAAGCTGTTAATTTAAGCCTTATTGATTCCCCCTCCTTCACTCTCCTTTTACTTTTGTTTATAGGGTGGAGTACCAAATCCTCCCAAGGCCTTTATTTATTGTTGCTTAGTTGTTTTCAGTCCTCTCCAGCTCTTTTTGACCCTTTTTGGGATATTCTTGGCAAAGATATGGGAGTGGCTTGCCATTTCTTTTTACAGCTCATTTTACAAATGAGAAAACTGAGGCAAACAGAGTTAAGTGATTTGCCCAAGGTCACACAGATAATAAGTTTCAGAGACCATAATTGAACTCAGGTCTTCCTGACTCATCTTCCTGTTGTTGGCAACTGGTGATGAATTCTCTGTCCGTGAAATCAATTGATTTATAACTTTAAAAATACTGATCTACAAATATCTTTTTAGGATCATATCATATCATAGGTCCTGTGATAAACAAGATGGAGGACCAGCCCCTTTCTTTAATCCTTCCAACACCTCAGATGTTTTCAAAATACAATTATGCCCTAGAGATAAAGGAAATTCAGCTGTTTCGATAAAGGTCTAGGACATCAAGAACCACACAAAGTAACAATCTAATTAACTAACAGCAGAGAAGTTTAAACCCTAATCCTAAATATGCTCACCAAGCACCCTCTACATCAGTTGTCTCCATGCCTTGCCAGCACATGGGCTGACAGAAATGTTAGGTACTTCTTTCACTTTTTTAGCTGATGGAAAATCTACAACACTTATGAAATTAAAGCTATTAGGAAACAGGCCACTAGTGCTATTTCTTGCTTACCAGTATCTGTTCTGAAGTAACCTTCTTTTGTATATGATGTGCTTAACCTAGAGTACCTTGGCAATGCTGATGTGGCTTCTGTAATAGTGCAGCATTCTGTTGTTTTATCGAAACTGCATTAGTCTTTATGTAGTGTTGCTGCATTATTTGAATGACAGCAAAGGAGAAATTGTCTGTAGTATGGATACTATGGCAACCTTGCAAAGGTCTGAAAATAATGAGCATACCAAGGGCTTGATTGAAAACTGTACTTAACAATCACACAAATGATTTTGCTGATAGCTCATAGTAACAAGAAATAATTTGAGAAATTGCTACTCACAATGGAGGTGAAGTCAGAATGAAATAGCACAGAAACAAGATATTCTGATTACTGCTTCCAGCAGTGCCAGGGGATATTGATCATTCATATTTTATATAGCCACATTGGAATTCCAGTGATAGGAGTTTTGGCTTGGGAGTATTTACAGTCGAAGGACCATAGTTTGATTACTGTCTGGATTTGCCATTTACCTCTGTGACCTTGGACAAATCACTTTAACCTTTCTAATATTCAGCAAAATGAGGGAGTTCTATTAAATGACTTCAAAGGTCCCATTCATCTCTTAAGTCTATTCCTTGTAACCCTAGTATTTATTTTTCCTGCAAAAGGAAAAAAAAAATTACCATGGAGGCACAAACAAATGGATAATTGTCCTATGTTGAGAGTTGATGGCAATTTACAAGGATATTTCATTTGTGCTCCTTGCAAATTGTGATCAGATTCTTGATCTATGATCATTATTTTAAATTTTAATAGTAAAGAAAAACTTTACTTATGTGGCACTCAGAGAATGAACCTGAGAACTCATCCCACATTGTAGATTTGTCCAGGTAATGGATGTAAGTCTTCTTTCCCCTTCTTTCTTGTCTGCTCTACTTTCTCAGTTTGCTTTTCTTAGTTGTGGGATGTTTGCACATCCCACAGCTTGATCTTTATGCTCGTTGCCAGTTAGGGCTTTTCCCCTTCTGATTTGTGAACTGAGTGACCACAAGGTATTGGAGTTTCACTTTCCCATTGGATGCTCCAAGATACTTCAGTGACAAATGAAGTACTTTGCTTTAGCTTCCTTCCCTTAAAATTGTAGTATGTGGAGATGGACAGATGGGGATTTTGTTAGTCAGTGAGGACTATGTGCTGGAAAGTTAGGTGACAAGCCTTCTTCTGTATAATAGAGGACCTTGCTCTCCAATTCATAGTATGCACCATTATTTTATGACGATTTTTGTCTCCACCAAGTGGTTGGTGGACCAGAAACAATCATAGAATTATTGTGCATACCTGGAAGCAGTCTCAATAAGCATCCAAGTGCTATTGAGTGCTATCTGAACCCTAATTGTCCATTTTCTGTCTCTCCTACACCACCCATACACCAGTCATTGATTTAGCTCTGGGAATGACCTTAGAGTTCCACTCATTTAACATTTCAGACATGAGAAAGTCAAGGCCCAATGATATGAAGTGACTCCCTCAAAATCACACTTGTACTAAACAGAAGAGCTAAATAACCCAAGTCCACTGACCCCAAATGAAATGCTCCCTCTTTTCCAGTGACACTGGTCTCCTTTCCATTTCTTTTTTAAATTTTTTTTTGTCTTTATTAATTTTTTTGTTTACTTTTAGGTTACAAGATTCAGTTCCACAATTCCCTGAGTTTCAAATTTTCTCCTACCCCCACCCCCATGGCAGCATACAATCAAGTATAGGATCTTCAAATACTTCCACATTAGACATTATTCAGGTTATAAAGAAGGATTGTAATTCCTTTCCATTTCACTAATAAGATATTCCATCTCTTGGCTCTAAGCGTGTGTTTTTTGTTTGTTTTTTGTTTTTCTGGCTATTCCACATTCCTGGGATTGCCTTTTGCCTCCTTTGTATCCTCAGTACCTAGCGCAGTGTCTGACATATTAGGCACCTAATAAATGCTTATTGACTGATTGACTTTCTTCTAAAAAGTTTTTATTTCCCTTCTTTATTCCTCTTTTTTCTTTCTTTTTTTTTAGCTTCTGAGTTTGATGTTGTTCTATATGTTTCAGATGGACTGAAGACTAACTTTTAGAGAGTAGAGTTGTTTTGTATACTGTAATATCAGTTAAAAAAATTACATGGGCTAATAGAGGCCTAGGAGCAAGTTATTTGCACCTTGGGTGACAGAATGAAGTTTCAGCAGATTCTTGCAGGCTTATCTCAGAGTTGGGTTATAATGTATTAATGGCATCATTACTTAGCAATTTTATTTTCAGCCACACTAATACAGGGACTATTCCTGTATTTACTGAAGAACAGAAAGGAAAAGCAGTGATTCCTTGCTCATAGTTGAGGAATGCAAGAGTCATATGCAGATTATACAAAGTTACATGTTCCGGTTAGAGCTGATTTTACTGAAGTTAGAATGGATTTTTTTTTTTTTGCCTTTTCTTTATCAGGGTAGTGAGGCAAGGTTACATAAATAATTCTGATCTTACTCAATCTATTTTGTGCAACTATACTTGAATATGCAACAAGGATCTGCCTGCTTCTTTTAGAACATATTCCTGGTTCTCTGAGAATCAGCTTACTAATAAATCAAAAGTCCTTGAAATAGTTACATGAAAGCTATGTTTATGGATGCTCATGCCGTAAAAGTGCACAAGCAAGAAGACATGCCAAAGATTATGAACTGCTATGCAGAGTCATCACACTGTTATAGACTAAAGATAAACTTGGAGAATGCAGGTCATGAACCAGCCTCCACCAGGGAAAATGTACAAATAGCCAAAGCTTTTCATCAGCAGTTGAGAATCATCTTCTGCTGCCTAAGCATCACAGTGTTCCATGATACATTGTCAAAGTAATGGAAGAAACAATTAAAGCAGGCCATTGTGTCCTTTGAAAATTTTTAAAACTTTTTTTCAATGCTACATCCAGAGCTAGACCAACTTGAATGTCTATAAAATCGTTTAACCTTCCTTATTTCCATATAATTGGATCTGCTAAGGACATCTATAATAGCTGCTTTTACTTTATCATCAGATAGCACTGGCAAAACATACCCCTTGGAGACAAAGTAGTTCCTTAAAAACATTATGCTTACAATTTTAGTTGACCCCAATGTTTTTTTTTTGGAGGGCAATTGGGGTTAAGTGACTTGCCCAAAGTCACACGGCTAGTAATTGTGTCAAGTGTCTGAGGCTGAATTTGAACTCAGGTCCTCCTGACTCCAGGGCCAGTGCTTTATTCACTGTACCACAGCCGCCCCTGACCCCAATGTTTTTTTTTTCCTTTTTAATATAAGTCCCAAACATTTGAACAGAGTTCCAACATACAGCAAACACTTTAGGGTATTATACAAATGATATTTCTATTATCAACAAAAATACAAATTTCTGTGATCTCTAAGATAAATCACAATTTAAAAATTGAAAGGATAAAAGATGTTGCAAAAGTGATGCATCTGTTACTAAACCAAGATGTTTTTTTTCCAAAATTAAATAAACTCTGAACTTTATTTATTTACAGAAAATCTTTAAATCATCTTTCCACAGATATTTCCAATTATTATCAGTTCCCTTGGCCTCCTACAGCCAAGCCCAACCATTAATAGCATTAATGTCAAAAATCCCTAGGTGTTTTCTACTGGTATTTCATTAATTAGTATTTCATCCTCATTCTGATGATTGCTATCAAATTTTGATTCAATAACTAGTTTCAAGTAACCTCCATTTATTTTTTCCACCTATATCACTATGGTGATCACCTTTGTAAATCTTATTTCTGTAACTTTTCTCTTTCATGGAAGAAAAAAAAAATAAAGTTCTTCTATTTCTCCATGATTGTCTTAAGACCCAGAAATCTTTGGCTTCTCATTTAGACATACTTAACTGGTAAAGTTACTCATGGAATATAGGTCTCTCATCATTCTTCTCTTTAAGATATACCCTTGGGGTGGCTAGGTGATGCAGTGAGTAGAGCACTAGCCCTGGAGTCAGGAGGACCTGGTTTCAGATCTGGCCTCAGACACTTGACACAAAAATAAACTGGCCGTGTGACCTTGGGCAAATCACTTAACCCCAATGGCCCTACCCTCTCCCCTCCAAAAAAAGCAAAAAAAACCCAACAATAAAAAAGACATATACTCTTTTAGTCTCATTCTCTCTCTCTCTCTGCATACATACATATATGTGAAATAAAAAGATAATACTATCTTAGTTTATAAATTATGTGCCATATACAAAAAAAAAAACCTGCCAGAATTTAACTTTGTAGAAATAGATAAAATAACAAAGTTCATTTGATGGAAAAAATGTTCAAGATTTTCAAAGAAAATGATGTAAAGTAGGAAAAATAGCAAGATGAAATCATCATACTATATACTTCATTGTTTTGCTTTTTTTTGGAGGGGAAAGGTAGGGCAATTGGGGTTAAGTGACTTGCCCAAGGTCACACAGCTAGTTTATCTTTGTGTGTGTTAAGCGTCTGAGGCCGAATTTGAACTCAGGTCCTCCTGACTCTAAGGTTGATGCTCTATTCACTGTGCCACCTAGCCACCCCCAGTACTATATATTCTAAACCAATAATTATCAAAATAATTCAGTATGGGTTGAAAAATTTTAAAGAGTAGCTTAATGGAATATATTAAATAGGTAAGATTGCAAAGCAAATGAACAAAACATACATGTTCAAAAAGACCAAGAACACCAATACAGTTTAAGAAAGGACAATATCGGGGCAGGGGGAACACTATTTGGAAAATTGGAAAACAATCCAGGAGAAATTAGGCTTAATCAGTATCTTATTCTGTGTACCACAAAAATCCGTAAATGGATACATGACAAATATAAAAGATTATAACAGGAACAAACTAGAGGAGAAAGAATGCTATTTTATAGCAATGGTTAGAGAGAAGTTCTTGAGCAAATAATGGAAATACAATCATAATAGAAAAAATAGCCTATTTTTGATCGGAACAGTAATGTTTTTTCAAAATAAAATAGAATAATATAGTGAAGTGGGGGAAAATTTCTCTGAGGAAAGTCTGTTATTTAAGATTTATATGTACATACACACAACCACATATATGTAATTGACACAAATATATCATCAAATGTATTAATATATTATGTGAACATATAAAATAAGAGCCATTCCTCAATAGATGAACAGTAAAAATAAATTGGCAAGCAGTTTTCTAAATAATACATGTTAACTACCAACCAATGTTTGTTTTGATTAGCTGTATAAATATGTTTCAATAGAAGACTCTTTTCTTTTATTTGTGGGACAGAGAATTGTGAAAAGGAGCAGAAAGGTTTTGATACTCATATAAAAAATAGAAATGGAAAGAAAGAAAGAACATCAATGTAATATTTTAAAATATAGAAGAGGATAGAAGAAAGTTCAGAAGTTCACACAGAGAAATAAGGGCAGTGTTGTAGAACAAATCCTTTTATTAAGGGGATTTGTTCTGTGAAGTTTGGGTTCAGTCAAAGGGTTACACTTGAGGCCCTAGAGGACCATATGTGGCCTCGAGGCTGCAGGTTCCCCAATTTTGCTTTAGGCTAATATCTAAGGTTTTCCAAAATCTACTTTCAATCTACTTTTCTATACTTGTTTTATATAGTACTTGAAGGTTCACTAGAATGTTTCCTAAAAACCAGTCTGTGAAGTTAATACAAGTGATATCATCCTTGATTTTTTCATGAATCTGAGCCTCATGGAAATCAAGCAAAACAAGTTTTTCCTTCTCACAAATCTATTAATGGTTAGAACTAGAATCATATTCCAGTTATTCTAGCTCCAAGTGCAATATTATTTTCTCCGAAATACCAAAAATATGTTACATATGTGTGTACATATATATATATATATATATATATATTTATTATATGTCTCCCCATTAGAGAGTAAGTTCCCTGAGGTTAGGTGTATTGTTCCTACCACCATATTCATATCACAGCACGTTGTACATAGTAGGTCCTTAACAAATGTATGTTGATTTGGAAGGCCTTACCTCTAAGATCCTTTTAAACCCTTAAGATTATGCTCTTTTCTAAGTTCAAATTAAAATATTATAAAGGATATCACACTGAAGAAAGAGTGCAGACTAAAAAGTGATCTAAGTTTACTACCTTTTTTCAGGGAAAATATAACAAAATAAAATACTTCTTAGAACAGGATTTGAAGTAGGGGAATAATGTGGACTCGTTTAGGGAACTTGAAATTTCAAGGGAGGGAGATGACATGGAGGTTGGCAACAACATGCAAACATAAACTAGATGAGGATGGAAGAGTAAATAAAATGTTTGGGGCTGATGGGAATAAAGGTAAGATAGTCTTTTGACAATTAAGTAATGAGATGCAAAATAGATTCACTTGGGCTTGAAATTGGAGGACAGTGCATGACAGTGGGATACTTAAGCCTTTGCTATTTGGTGAAATGAAGTAGCCCAACTCTAATCAGACTACTCAGGAGCAACATTCTGGAATTTCTGAAGCAAAAATTCCAAGGATGTAGCAAAACTGTGCCCTGCTAGCAAACAACAGCTGCTGCTAGACCATCTTGAATTAATACATAGCATGGCTCATGTCAAGCAAAGGGAGCTGACTGACTTGTAGTTTAGAACTGTGTCTACATTATTGAAACCACTGGGCTGTGGTATGGTTCTGGCAGCATCATCACTACCAAATAACATTGATACATATTTATTCTGGAAATCAAACGAGTTTACAGAAGCCTTCTAGCTCAACTTTCCTCATTTTACATGTGAGAACACTGATGCCCAGACTGTGGCTTGGGCAAATTCATACAAGTATCAACTAAAGAAGCCAAAATTCAAATTCAGGTATTTGGGCAAGTAGGTGGTACAGTGGATAGAGGGCCAGGCCTAGATTTAGGAAGCCTCATATCCTGAGTTCAAATTTAACCTCAGAAGCTTATTAGCTGAGTGGTCCTGGGAAAGTCACTTAATCCTGTTCTCCTTAATTTCCTCATCTGTATAATGAAGTGGAGAAGGAAATGGCAAACCACTTTAGTATCTAGTATCATATGGGTTCACGGAGAGTCAGAAATGATTGAATAAAATGACTGAACAACAAAATTTTATCTACAAGTTTACCAGGTTTTTCATTATACCATAAGAAAGAATTTTAAAGATGGTAGGAGTATGAATGTTAAATAACCCCTTTGTTTTACTGGAAAGTAAAATGAGATCTTGCCCGAGGGCATAGGGCATGAGGCTAGGTGGTGGCAGAGTCAGGACTTTGAAGTCACTGACTCATTATGATTTCATAAGACCTAAAGATTTAGAGCTGGGAGGTACCTTCAATATCATGTAGCTCACTCTACCCCAATTTGAAAAAAATGATGAAACAGAGTTTCAGAGTTAAATGTAATACATAAAGACATACATGTAGTAAGTAAAGGAGTTGGAATCCAAAACCAAAACTGAATAGTTTTCTTTTTACAGTACCATATTAATATTGGTGAATGTATGAATAATAATACAAAGGAATAGAATTTTTGGATACTCTTGCCATGCATATGTAGAATATGTAAGTGCATATTTGGGCATATACAAGAAAATTTTCAACAGATTGATGAGTATTCCTTCTATAGATTGAAATTAGAAATGCAAGTGTGTATATGATTTCCATTGGCCTTTCTCCTAAGTTTATAGAACTTCCCTGAAAGGAAGGGATAAAACCAATGTGAAAAATTCCCCCAAGGTATGGCTGAATACTTGGTCCCTCTTCTCTGTGTATCTATGATGGCATCCCATCCATACTTTTAAAATTTATGTGCTTCTTGTCCTTGTTTTGCCCACAAATTTTCTATAAAATAATCATCTAATATGTTAAAAGACATTCTTCTTTCTTTTTAAATTTATTTCATGGAAAACAGTACACTTGTACTGTCTTATCAATTTTTCTCATTCTGGTCACATGTATAGACCATCTTTCTTTCCATCATACATTTCTTCAGTGTTATCCTTTGTCCATTACTGGAAAGATGCTGAAGTCTGTTTGTACCAATTGACTTTCAACATTGCCCTATAATGGCAGTGACTGATGGCAGTATCCACATTGCTTGCTGACTGGCATGATAAAGACAAAGTAGATAGACAAAAGAAAGGCAATTTGGGAGTCCTGCAAGAGCACTAACCCTTGAATCCAAGAGCCCAAGAGAGAGGCACAACTAAGGAAAACTCCATGATGACTCCACATAGGAAAGACTTCTATCCATTTGAGAGCAGTGTATTTCTCCTTTACCATGTGAGTATACTTTCCCTTGGAATTGGTATATGTTTGTGGAAGAGTGTGCCCCAGACTTTTGGGAGGATGTTTTTTTTTTGCCTTTTTTGGAGGGGGGGAAGTCGGGGCAATTGGGGTTAAGTGACTTGCCCAAAGTAACACAGCTAGTAAGTGTGTCAAGTGTCTGAGGCCGGATTTGAACTCAGGTCCTTTTGACTCTAGGACTGGTGCTCTATTCACTGTGCCACCTAGCCACCCCAGGGGGATACTTTTATACTGGTTGTTCTTTCTTTACCTCACTATATCCCTTTTCTAAATGTGCATTAAGTCTGACTGGTTAGTAATTGATAGGGAACATTCTCGATTAGGGCTCATGAAGTGTAGTACCAGAACCCCAAATCCATCAAAGCCAAGGAGTCCTAAGGTAAGCAGTCACCATATTCTAGCCACCCAAATTGCTCATGCATTAGAATTTTGGAAAATAGACCTGGAGGAGGAGGGGGTGCATAGATATAGATGATAGATACAAGAAAACTTGTATGTAAAATAGTAAAGTAGATTTCCATAAATTAAAGAGGAAAATCCCTTTATAGTCACATGTCATTTGTCCATTGATTGAATGATCTACAATTCCTAATAAAAGCTGTGGAAAATATGGAATTAGATGAATGCTAGCTGATATGATTTCTTAGGTAGAGTCATTCTAATGATATGGCAGAGCCAATAATGCATCCATGTTGCCAAACTTATTCAGAAACAAGAGTTTGTGTCAGTAGGATGACCCACATTGAAACTGGTCAACTTACTCTTAGAGTTTGTGTAGACTTGCATATGCCTACTTTTGGGATATAGGTTAATTAATTTCATTCATGTTTATAAATTTTCAAATATTTATTGATCTCTTCTGTGTCAGGCACTTTTCAATGTGGGAGGAACACAAATACAAATAATGAAATAATCCTTATTCACAAGGATTTTATAATCTAATGAAGGAAATAAATTTTACTTAATAACACTTAACTATATTCAGGGTGTTGGGTCAAATGTTGGGGATACAAAACAAGAATAAGAACCTTACCCTCCCATCCCCGTTCTTGGCTTCTGGATTTTAAAATCAGCATGTCTCATTTGGAACTTCCCTGAGCATCTGAGGCCTTCTCATCATGGTATAGCCTACTACCCCCTGTATCCTTCTCAAAATGAGATATCCCACTGTGAGGCCTATGTCTTTCTCCTATTGTTGAATTCCTCCTGGAGCCTCCCCTTTGCTCTTAATAACTGTTTTTTTCCTTCCTTGCTTGCCTTGATGAACTTATATTCTACAAAAGAGGAAACAACTTGATGACAACTAAGTAAATAAAAATTCTTTACAAAGAAAATATGAAGAAATGGGGAGTGGGGTTGGGAAAACATTCACATTTATTAGTATAAGGAGAGCCCCCAAACGGATGGTAGCATTTGGGCAATTAATAGGGTGCTTGGTGTTCTAAGTATTCCGAGAGATGAAGAGGAGGAACATCCTTGGTGTGAGGAAAACTCATAAAGGCAGAGATTTGGTGGAGATATCCTGAATAGAATCAAGTTTGGTGGGAATTGTGGAGATCTGTAAAGGCCTGTAATAGGTAGGGAATAGGCAAAGTCTTTAAGAGCCAAGTAGATCAAACACACACATGTTTATGCATACACACATATGTGGACATATATGTGTATATAGACATACATATATACATAAATATGTACACACATTTATGTAAAATTTATAGACAACAGTGAAGCAATGACAGTTCTTGAGTAGGAAATTACTTTGTTGAACCTATATTTTCACAACATTCATGGGAGGGGAGACTTAAGAAGTGAAAGAAAACTTAGCACCACACCCATAAATAACTGGCCGCGTAACCTTGAGCAAGTTACTTAACCCAGATTGCTCATAAAAAAAAAGTGAAAGAAAATTGTTAATCTAAGGACAGAAATTGTTAATATAAAATGGAATGTTACCTGGCACTCCCTGAATTATACCGGCAATGTCAGAATATTAGTAGCAATCCCAGTAAGATAGCGTTGATTAGGTTGAGCTAAGTAGGACTTTAAGTCCCATCCTGAGATCTTGCCTTGTGGGGGAACCCAGCTCAAGCTGGATCTAGGACTCTGCTGTTCTTGTCACTTTCCATTGGAATTCATAGCATGAAGGCCAAGACAGAATGAATTGGTTCTCTTTGATCTGATTGCTTGTAATGTAATGCCAAGGAAAGGCAACTTCCCAAGGTTCAAAATACCAGCATAGGTGCTCTCCATTTTATTCAGTGACCAACCAAGAACAGAGAAGATCAAAACATGACATCATTCAAAATACAGCATTTCCTAAGTGTGATTAAATAATCTCCAAGTACTACCCCACCCCAGAACCTTCCATTCATTCAATCAATTACAAAGTCCCTGTTCTAAATACTACTCCACCCCTAGGCTGTACCTTCATTTAGTCCACCATAAAACCCCTCTTCTCAAATGGAGATTAGTTTCCAAACATAAGTAAAGTACATTCATTTGTTCAACCATAGAACACAAAAAGGTCAAAAGTTCCCCACCCCTGGATCACAATTGAATCTACCCCAGAGTTACATCAAGTTTAAGCACAGCACTTAATACCCAAATGGAGGTCTTTTCTTCATCTTGACACTAGGCAAGTTCTCAGCAATCTTAGTTCCTGGGGAGACAAGACTTAGCAAGGCCACAAGATACATTGCCAGTCTCTTCATTAATTCATCCTCTGTCTGTAGAACAGTCCTAGAACCCCTGAAAACATTAGCAAAACCCTCTCCCAGGATTTCTGTAAACATACAACAAGAAAATCCTTCTTCAGGGCTTCTGAACCAACAGAAAGGTTCCCAGACCCCTGCAACAACAGCACTGTCCTTCACCAGTGGATAGTATTCACTCTGTCTGCAGGACAGTCTCCAGACCCCTGCAACAACAGCACTGTCCTTCACCAGTGGACAGTATTCACTCTCTGTCTGCAGGACCGTCTCAGGAGCTCTTAGCCAACAGCCAGGTTCCAGAACTTCTGCAACAAAAGGACTGTCTTTCACCAGTGGACAAATATGGCAAAACAACATCAAAACAGACAGACAAAGTACCAGCAAAACAGCCATGTCTCCTCAGTCCTTGGCAGCTCAGGGGGCAGGTCTCAAAAGTCCAGGGCAATTCAAAGTGGCCCTCAGCAATCCTCTCAGTCTCTCTCTGCCTTCACGAGGTGCTGCTTCCAAAAAGTTCTTCTGCCTCTCTCTTGTCTCTCCAAATCTATGTCACCAGGTCCTCCCAGTTCGTGTCTCTCTTTTCAAGTCAACAAGTCCATCCCACAGGTGGGATTAACAAGCTCTGGGTTTTAACACAATCAGTTTGAAAACCAAGCCAATACAGGGGTAACTTTATATCCCATTACTATCACATTGCTGAAGGAGGCTGGGATCTCATGACCCATCCCTACTATCTCACATTATATCTCTCTCCTATCTCTTTAGTCTCTCCTCCTGAAGTTATAGCTTTTTTCATGGATCTCTTTGGTTGGGAAATCCATTAGACATTGCCCAGGGTTACATGTTTGCTACCTTTTTATCTCAGTTAAATACACTTTATTCCTCAATTCATAGCTTTATTTCAGGACTTGACAAAAGCTATTGCAGTAATACAGATGAGGTATAATAAGAGCATTAACTGAGAACATGTTTATATGAGTGGAGAAAAGGGAATGATTGTGGAAGATGTCATGAACATAGAACCAAGAAGACCTGGAAACTGACTGGATATGTAAGGTAAAGTAGAACGAAGATCTGAAAGTAAATCACATGTCACAAAATTATGTGACTGGAAAGATGTTCCCTTAAAGACTGCCATTATTTGTCCATCTCATGCCTTGTGTTACTCATAGGATAACAGATATATGTGGAAGTACTTTCAGAAGTCACTAAATCTCCTCTACTTATTTTATAGATAAGGAAAGTAAGGCTTGAGGAGGTTAACTATTTCCTAAAGGACATACATATAAGAAATTTCACGGGGGTTGGTGGTGGAGATTATTTGGACGTAGGTCCTCAGACTCCAGAGTTGGTGCCCTTGCTTTTCTATCACACTAAATTCCTAGATGATATCTCCTATTCATAATTTTTCTCATTGTCTCACCAACATAGCCTTCACCAATTTCCCAAATGTTTTATGACTGGAGGGGAAGAGAATGCTATTATTTCATTTGATTATTAAACTTCAAGGATGATGAGAAGTTTAGAAAGGTACCAAGAAAAATTTTAAAAAATAGTTAAAATCTATTTCAATAATCCCATGTCCCCCCCTTACTTGTAACAGCTTTCCAAACTTGGAAATTACTACTTCTGAGTCAAGAAATATTTCACAATTCAGTTCTGTGAGGTTTTTTTTTTTTACTATTTCATTATAAAATACTTATAATAATACTTTATTAATGACTAAGACCTCAATTGTGCTTACCTCTCTTTAGAAGGTGATAATCCACATTTTAATGAATAAGCCATGTGATATCTCTGTGACCCACATGGATTCTTTTTTAAGTAAAGCTGAGGTTAATGATATCTTCCCTTGCTCCAACTCTAGTGTTCGGTTCACCATCAATTACTAAGGGTTTGACAGTCCAGTTTGCTCATTATCTCTAACCTTTGCTTCTCCTCACAAACCCCTGATTCTCTGTAATTTTGAATATTCCTCTACCAGAGAAAATGAGAGTTGTTATTGAGTGATATCATGATTTAAAAAAAAAGAAAACAAACTTAATAGTGACTCCAATAAAAAAAATGCATGGTGGAATGGAAGTTGAAATCATGGTATAACCTTATTAATTTAAATTCCACTAATTTTAGAATTTATTAAGGCCCCAAATTTGGTCTGAGATATGTTGAAATTTACTTTTTTATAAACATGCAAGTAAACCTTGACAAATAAAGTAGTAGGATTCAGGAAATGTCAAAGGAATATATTTAACTCTATAAAGATTCTGCCTTCAATATCAGACTAGGTATGATTAGGCTTGGTTTAGAGCTGGTCTATGTAGCCCCTAAGGGCAGGTCTAGGAGAAATCAAGAGATTTAAATCTAATTTAAGAAAAATCTTCATAATATTTGGAGTTATTCCAAATAATAATTAGTTATCATTTATATAATACTTTAAGATTTGCAAAGCACTTCATAAATATTAGTTCATTTTATACTCATAACCCTGAAAGGTGGTTGCTATTATCTCTATTTTACAGGTGAGGCAAATGAGAGAGAGGTTAAGTGACTTCCTCAGGGTCACATCACAGCTGATAAATATGTGAGGCAGGATTAGAACTAAGGTTTTCTTGACTTGAGGTCCAGGGGTGCTCTATCTACTGTGTAATCTAACTGCCTATTTTAGGGGAGGAGGAATGTTGTAGATGGCAATATTATAGGTTATCTTTCACTAAAGGTCCTTCCAACAGAAGCTGCATGGTCACCTGCCAAATTTTGCACTGGGTGGGATGGTGGCAATGGGAGTATCCAACTTATTTGGGGTGGGTCATCTCTGAGTTCTCTTCCAGTTCTGAAATGTTGGAATTTTAGCAATTAATTATTTGAATAAAATGGTGTGCTGACTATGCTACTTCAAAGTTCTGTGTATCAGTCGGGGTGCTGATTCCACTTACCATAGCATATCTAACCACCCATTGCCATAGAAAAAGGTCTTTGTGAATTTCTAAGAAGCTAAGGTTGAAACAACATATTACTTGGTGGTCGACTACCCGGTAATCAGGTTACTCGGAATTTAACCAAGTGAGTCTTATTGTAACAAGTATACATACAGCCCATTGCCAGGTCTGAACTTGAAGCTTTTTGGCCTTGGGAGGACTTGTAAAACCTTTAACTATAACTTTAAAAACTTTAACTATAACTTTGTGGTCTTTGATATCCAAGTGACTCTCTACCTCTTTGCAGTTACAAGTGAATCACTCAAATGCTGATGCTAATAAATTGAGCAAACATTTAGTAAACACCTAGAAGGTAATTAAAGTCATCCCTGCAGGGCTTCTACTTGCAAGGATTTTACAAGTAGATCAATTAACCTTTCTTCCTTTATGTTTCCTGTTGCATTTTTTTTAATGTCTTTCTCATGTAAACAATCACTATGTTATTTTACGTAGTACTTATTTTTGTCTATATTAAATGCTTAATTGTGGCTTGTAAGTGATACTGACTTCTCAAAGTCTATGAGAATGAAACACAAACTCTGGCAGGTCCTACCATGGCAGGAAGGCTTGAACCACAGTCTTGTCAGTCTAATAAACTTCAGAGACTCATTACTAGAAGGTCAACTTTCAGAGATCTCTTTCAGGCCCTTATCAGTTCTTCCTATAATACTCACACAGCCTGTTATTTGCTCTGTATCTCACCTCTCCAGACAAAACAAAACAAAACAAAACAAAATAATTCAACCATGTCACCTGCTACTCAAAAACCTCCTGTAACCTCTCAGGATAATATATACAATCCCAAACCTGAGGCCTTGAGCCTCACTTGTTGCAAGGGCTGTTATCCAGAGGTACTGTGGGGGTGATGTTGGGTGACTGGAAGGCAGACAACATAATTCCTAGATAATTCGTAGCCTCTTCTCCCTCCATCCTTTTCCAAGGGAGACTTTCATTCCTGTCAGGAGAGGAAGCAGGAGATTAGCACTAGAGGCCATTCTGCAGCCTTTTTAGGCTAGGATTCTATCTATTGCCTTAAATATTATGAGTATAAGATTTTCAGGTTCAATCTAACTTCTAATCGCTGTGCCATTATTGGAGGAAGGAGAACCCCAAGTTTTACATCCATCATTTGATTCTTATCCCACTGAATACCTGTTCCACAATGGACATACAATTAGCAATTAGTTAAGAAAATGATTTATCTAAATTGGTAGCAAATCAGAAAACAGAGACAGTATACTTAGTGGAATACATAGCAAACAGTGTAGAGTGAAGGAAATGTCCCTCTGGGAGAAAAGTAACTCAGCTCAACCAAGAATCCTAGATCTCATTCAAAGGGAAGCTCCCCGAAGTCCCTCGTGTATATCAAGCCAGGATGGAGGACATTATGGACACTTCTACTTTCTCTCATATCTTTCCTTCAGCAACCTGACATGAAGTTAACCTTATCCATCTTCCTGCTGGAAGTCAGACACTCAAAGCAAATACAGGGCTTGAAGTAATTCTTCATCCATTTTTTTTACCTCCTTTGTATTTGTGAAGTTATATTTGGTGTTATTTGCCTTGGCAATGGAAAGTATTCCTTTCTAGTCAAAGTCACCTGCTTGCTGTTCTATATACACAACATTCTATCCCACTGCCTTTGTATTTTTAAATAGGTTTTTCTCCATGTCTAGAATGGACTAATACCACAAATCTACCACTTGAACTCCCTGCTATGCTTCAAGACACAAAATTATGTGCTACTTCTGAAAAAAGGCTGTTGAAAGTTATGTTGATTCAGTTACCCAGTGTCCCCAGCTTTGCTTATCAATGTTGGAAGAGGCTTTAGTGGGGAAAGAGACACCAAGTCTGCATTTTTTTTATATCACTTGCTCTTTGTCACAAACCCCTGCCTGAAAACTTTCACATTTTTGTTACCTTGGGGAGGAATTGAGATTCAGTGGTCCCACCTCTTTTGCTAAGGTGGACCTATCTGGATTGGCTTGAATTTATCTATAAAAGCTGTCCCCACCTTGAAGTAATTGCTGATCTCCAGTGATCAGCTCCTAAATGTTTTGCTACCTCAAGGAACTTATAATGAAATCTTTTTAATTCTTTTTTGTTCTGCATTTTGCTTCCTTAATCAAGGTGAAAGACCAAATGAAGAATTTTCTTTGCAACAAACTTTACTGATCTTCGTTCCAGTTGTTAATGTTTTCTCCCTTTTAGCCTTATTTTGCATAATATTTATTATATTTGTTTATCTATGAATATCTTATTACCTCCTATAGAACTTGACAATGTATTGAAAGTAAGACTGTGGTTTTGTTTTTGTATGACTGGGCACCAGTATAATGGCTGAGTCTAAAAATGCCCACTGAATTGAATAGCTCTAGCAGCTCATAAAAAAAAAATCCAATTGTTGATTAAGAGTCTAAGAGGATAATGGTTTTCATTGGTAGATGTTAACAAATACTTTGAAGTACAATAGAAATATTTATGTCTATTTATAATCTTAATATTAGACTTCATAAGGATCCTAATAATATAATCTAAATCTCATCTAAACCTGTACCTAGCACAGAGCTCTGCACACACAAGCTAAATGTTGGAGTTTAATATCTTGAACAATTCATTCTTAACTGAATGTAAATGCAACAAATTTGTGATTATTTTAAGACATTCCTTGTTAGACTTTGCTTTATCTCACATTTCCAAAGATTTTTGAATTAAGTTTTACTGCATTGACTAAAACAAGATAGAATTTCAAGTAACTTTTGCCTCCAATCTTTTCTTTATGCCAATTCATCTTGCTTACCACTTCTAGACTAAAGTACCTTAGTTCCTTAAAAACTACTTTTAGAATGTCATTCTACTATTCAAAATTTGCATAAAATTCACTTTAGCTTTAATAGTTTATTTCCTACCTCATACAATCTTAACTAGGTGGTCTAGCTTTATGAGATTCTCTGTAATCTGGTGTCACTTTGGTTACAACCTTATTTCCTTATACTTTTCCATAAAAACTCTATATTTAAGAACAGTGTGTTATTATAGAAAGGCCATTGGACTGGAGTCTGGAAGTGATGGGGTGCTTACTTGTGCTCAGATCCCAATTCCATGACTATATTTCCTTCTAGCCTCAAAAACACTATCTCTGGCAGTTTCTTCACAGCCCAAGGACACTGTCTAGCATTTACTCATGAGTGGGCCCCTGTGGAAACACTTATCTCTCTCCCTGGCATAGTAACAAACAGTACCTGTAGGAGTTATTAGTTTGAACTGACTTTTTACTGCATTATAAAGCTATTCAGTACTGATTGGACTATATCCCTACCTCATTATATGCATCCTGTATTCCTCATTATGTCTAGACTTAAGACACATGTACACTCCCTTACATCTATCTTGTCAAACAAGACATTGACTGGTAGCAGACTGGACAACCTTCAGGTAGCCCTGACCACTAGTTAACTTGTTGACATAATAGAACTAAAAACCACACCCCTCTGTGACCCCTCTTGACCCTTCTCTAGCTCATGGGTTTTCCTGGTGAACTCTGAGTAAAACACCTGCTCAGTCGATACAAAAAATGCATGTTCCTTTAAGAACTAACCACTCCTTAACATTCCCTAATTCTATTCTGAATCATCTAATTCCCATAGCTGGCACATATTTCTTTTTTTTTTTCAGTGGGGGCGTGGGCACTGTTTATTGAGCAGCAGGCATGAGAGGTAGCAGGCTCCATGTGGCAGGAGACAGCAGCTCATTCCAAGGAGCTAACTGCTGAGGGGCTGGACCCAGCACTAGGAGCTGCAGACTGGGCAGGGGCAGAGGATAGGGCTGCAAGCAGGGGAGCATCTGGAGGAGGAGAAGCCCCTGCCCACCTCCAGGAAGCAAGGAGCTCATGTCTGTGGGGTGGAGTAGAGGCTGTGGTGATGGTGGCCAGCAGGCCCAGCCACCTGGGAGAAGAGGAGAGGTGTGCTTCGGCTCTGGCTGCCCCCACCAGTAGGGCTCCCACCCAATAGCACCATACCAGCTGCCAGCCCCGAGGGTCCCTGACAGGCTGGTGCTCTCTCCCTGGCTGTGCTCCCAGGGACCTCCCTCTTCTTCACAATGTCCAGCCCAGTCAAAGAAGTAGGATTGAGAACTGAAGAGCTGCCTGTTGATGATTCAGCTGGTGCTCAGGTCCTGTGGGGGCCGGTGTACCCGAAAGAAACCAAAGAGCAGGGTGGTGGGCAGCAGCTCCCCATGAATAGGATGAGGCCAAAGACCAGGTAACCCTTGTCCCCTAGGTCATTCACCAGGTCATCCTGGTCAGAGATATTGTACCAGTTATAATTGAAGGAATCTAGCTGCCTGTGGGGGGCCAGTGCCAGGGCTGCCCAGTTGTAGCAGGCCTGGCTGGCATAGAGCAGGACCATGGCGCCTCCCATGGCCGCAGCCTGGCACACGCTTGGCCTCCAGGTAGATGCTGGTGGAGGGGGCATGCCATACCACCAGGCAGAGGCAGGCAGCCAGAGAGAGGGCACACATCACAAAGAGTGAGTCTCTCACCAGCACTCGCACCAGCAGCAGGGCCCAGGGCTGCGTTCGGCTCCAACGGGACAGCATGGAAAACAACTCGTTCGCCAGCATGAAGAGCAGCGAGGCCCTGATGAATGCCCCCAACGGTGCCAGCAGGCCGTGGCTCATCTTGGGGTGCTGCTTTGTCTTTGCATTGAACACCACCTGCATGAAGTAGAAGTTCATGAGCGTGAGGGTGAAGAGCTGCAGGCAGACGGGGCAGCAGTAGAGCAGCCAGAAGGTCAGGGGGCCCAGGCAGTTGGCGCGGGCCATGTCTCAGAAGTATAAGGAGAAGAGCCCGGTGCACAGCATGGCCGGGAGCAGGCACAACACCAGGAACACCATCTGGTAGCTGAGCCGCTTGTGTCCGTAGAGCAGCACCAGCCAGAGCTGGGCACATTTTGCTATAGTTTTTCCTATATAAAGTTTAATTGTACCCCTCCAAGGTCTCAGGTTCCTTAAGAACTTTTGCCTGCTGACCAGCATAACAATAAACCTTTGCCAACTTGACTTAAGTTTGCTTGAGTCTGTGAATTCTTTCCAGACAACCCTATCCAGTACTTTGGTCCTTGAGGGATCCCTGAACCCTCTCAAAAACGCATTGGAAGTAAAGTTTTGAATTCTAGTTGTAAAAATTACTTAAGTTTGTGATGAAGAAATGTTCAATCTATCTGAGACTTAGTTTTATTAGCTGGGAAATGGGACTATTAGTATACTAATTAGTACACTAATGTCTTAGAACTATTTTGAAGCAAATACTTTATAAATCTTAAGGTATTTAATAAGTGTGAACTCTTATTAATCAAGGTTGCTGACCTCATTGTCCCACAAACATATAGTTTCCTAATGTCCTCTACTCTCCACCCTGTGATCCAGAACTAAAGTTCTAATTGTGGGAAGCTAGACTTCTCAGTGAATGTTCTCCTTATCTATCCTGGATGCACCAAACATTAGGAGGGGCCTTTCCCTTCCTAGATCTGATAACAGTAATATGCAATTCACTCCATTTTACTATTCCTGGAAAGGATGTGTTATTTAATTACTCTGTGACTATAATCATCATCTCTATCTAAAATAATCCTCCATAGATACCACTCTGTAATACATGTTATCTTCCTCAATTAGAATGTGAGCTCCTTGAGAGCAAGTACTATCTTTCATGGTTCAAGTTGTATCCCAAAACCTTATCAGGGTGCCAAACCATTAGTAATTGCTTAATATGTTCATTCACTCATTTATTTCCATTCTTTCCTTTTTGCCTTTGCTATATTCTTTAAAGCTTGTGATGTCTTTCATTCTTCTTTCTAGCCACATATTCCTTCCTTTTTATGAAACCTTCCCTTAGTATTATGTTTTTTTTCATGGCACTCTCCTTTCTTTGTTTTCCTCCTCTGGACCATACCATTTAGGATAAAGCATCCCACTGTCTTATACTGTTTGTTAAAATTTTATTTAAATATCAATATAAATAATTAATGTAACTTCAGTGCTAAAGTATCATAACTCATTTTAGTCCCTCTCTACAAGTCCTTTTCTGTATTCTTGTGCAGTACTATGGTGGATAGAGCAATGGGGCCTGGAATCATCTTGAGTTCAAATTTGGCCTAGGATGCTTACTAGCTGTGTGACGCCTTGCAAGTCACTTAATTCTCAGTTTCCTCTTCCATAAAATGAACTGGAGAAAGAAGAAAGATACTATTCCAGTATCTTCACCAAGAAAACATCAAATGGAGTCATTTAGACTCAGATGTGTCTAATATAACTGAACAACAGCAACAATAACAACAACAAATAGCATTCCTAGTCCTTTCACTCTCAGTCACTTTTCTTTGTGTGACCATAAAGCTTCAAGAAAGCAATGGAGAGGGGTGGCTAGGTGGCACAGTGAATAGAGCACTGGCCCTGGAGTCATGAGGACCTGAATTCAAATCCAGCCTCAGATACTTAAATAGCTGTGAGACATTGGGCAAGTCACTTAACCCCAATTGCCCTGCCTTCCCCTCTCCAAAAAGCCCCCCCCCAAATCAGTGGAGAAATAAACATGCATATATACATATTGAGAAGCCTAGAAAGAAAAATGCTTAGATGCACCCCCTCCATCTTATTGGACCCACTTTAATTTGTGTGTTGTGATGGTATCAGAGTGATGGCAAAGGAGGACAGTGGGTACATGGAATCATATGGACTTTAGATCATCCCACAGGGTTGTTGTTTTTTTAACCAACTGAGGCAATTTTTGTCCAGAACGATGGACAAAAGTTGAACAGCATGGACAGGAATAGAGGGGCTGCAATGCGCATCATTGGAAGGAATTCCTGAAACAACAGGATGAGATCTCACTCTCCTTACAGACAGGGTTTGCCTTTTGCTTTTTTTGTATCCCAGTTCTTAGCCCACTTCTTGGCTCTCAGCACATAGTCAATATTTATTTACTGATTGATTTTAAAATGCTTTCGATCACTAATGTTTGATATGATGATTGGGCTTTCAGTCTCCGGGAGGTATGTGTACTGGGATGGGTACAACTTCACCCTAACTCCTATGCTAAACTGAAATTTTAGCATTACATATTGAATAACATTATCTTGTGCACATTTAGAATAAATGAGAAAAAAATTAGATACCTTCCTTTAAAACTCTGCTTTTTGTTTTTAATGCATTTTAAATGACTTGTGGAGGATTAATGGAATTGGAATTAGACTAGGCTTTATTCCACTTAAATTAAAATAACTATTCATTGCAATCTAATTCTATTAGGTAATTCAATCAATTTTATTATTTCCCCCACTCCTCATATTATGACAGACTCTGTCAGTTTATGTTGCTTTGGATTGTTTTCTGCTGAGTTTCTCTGCTGTATTTTGCTTTCAGGAAATAAGATCATAAACTTGAAAGTTTCACTATTTCTGACTTTAACTCAAAGGAAAAAAAGAAAAGACATTTTATGAAAAGTTTAGTTTATGTAAGTTCTAAATTGTTATCCTTTGTATTTGTCTACAGGCAAATATCAGGGTTGGAGATTTTGATTTTAAGCTCGAAACATTTAATACCAGGTCTCTAAAGCCCAACAATGCCATGAGTTCAGTAAAGCTCGGATAAACTTAGCCAATTTTCTTATCAGTTCATTAAACCAGAGGCAACATATACAATAGTAGAATCCCACTATATGTGTGAATTATACAAGCACACACACACTCAATATTTATTAATACATATGCATTATACACCTGTATACATATATATATATCTCACACATCTGTGTAGAAGTGTATACATATATGTATATACAAACGGAGAAACCTGAAAAAAATAATAGTTTGAGAATATTTACATTAACAAATAAGGTAGTAGAGGTATATTTACACATATTTTTTAAATTTGCACATAAATCTACATAATTTTAACATTATTGAAATTATACTCATCAAAATATATTATTGACTCTTGAAGTTATTATAATATGAAAATTAGGGAGCTTAATATGTAAAGAGGAAATATAATTTTTAAAATTTTATGTTTATTTTTAGTTTACAACATTCATTTCCACAAGGTTTTGGGTGACACATTTTCTGTCTTTCTGTTACCCACCACCCCAGAACAGCGATCCCACTGAAATACTCCACTGATATCCCCTCCCCCAATCTGCTCTCTCCTTTATCCTCACCCATTCCCCTCAAGCTTTCCAGTAGGGCAATATGGATCTCCATACCCAGTGCTTGTATATCTTATTTCCCAGTAGATGTGAAATAATAATAATAATTTGTTTAAAACATTTGATTTTAAAACTTTGAATTCCAGATTCTTTCCCTTCTTCCCTTGTCACCCACCCTTATAGGGAAGATAAGCAATTCAATATAGGTTGTACACGTATAGTTACCCAAATCATTTCCATAATGGACATATTGTGAAAGACTGATTATATTTCCCTCCATCCTATCCTTCCCCCCACTTACTCTATTTTTTACTTTGACCCTATCCCTTTTTGAAAGTGTGTTCTTCTAACTACCCTCCCCCCTAATCTGCCCTACCTTCTTTCATCCCCCCTCTTATCCTCTTCTCCCCTTCTCCCCTACTTTCCTGTAGGGCAAGATACCCAATTTGGTGTGTATGTTATTCTCTCCTTAAGCCAAATTTAATGAGAATAGGGTTGACCCATTCCCTTTGCCTTCCTGTTCTTCCCCTCCATTGTAAGTTTTCCCTTGCCTCTTTTACATGAGATAATTTACCCTATTCTGTCTCTTCCTATCTCCTCTCATATTCTGCTCTCACCTCTTAATTTTATTTTTTAAATATCATCCCTTCCTATTCAACTGATCCTGTGCCTTCTGTCTATGTATACATGTACACATATATGCACACACTCACATAAGTATTCATATGCCCATCCACCCTCTTATATAGACATATATGTGTGTGTGTATACATATATACATTTATTTTCCCTTCAACTATCCTCATACTCAGAAAAGTTTCATAAGTTACAATCATAATTTTTCCACGTAGCAATGTAAATAGTTAAACTTTGATAAGTTCCTTATGATTTCTTTTCCCTGTTTAATTTCTCATGCTTCTCTTGCTTCTTGTATTTGAATGTCCAATTTTCTATTCAACTCTGATTTTTTCATCAAGAATGCTTGAAAATCCTCTATTCCACTGAATGAACACATTTTCCCCTGAAACATGATACTCAGTTTTTCTGGGTAGTTGATTCTTGGTTTTAATCCCACCTCCTATGGCCTCCAGAAAATCATACTCAAATCCCTTCAATCCCTCAGAATAGAAGTTGCCAGATTCTGTGTTATTCTGATTGTGTTTCCACAATATTCAAATTGTTTCTTCCCAGCTACTTCTAATATTTTCTCCTTGATCTGGGAACTCCAGAACCTGGCTATAATATTCCTAGGAGTTTTCTTTTTGGGATTTTTTTCAAGAGGTGATTGGTTGGGGCCAGCTAGGTGGCACAGTGAATAGAGCACCGGCCCTGGAGTCAGGAGAACCTGAGTTCAAATACGGCCTCAGACACTTAACACAAAAACGAGCTTTGTGACCTTGGGCAAGTCACTTAACCCAATTGCCCTCCAAAAAGTAAAAAAAAAAAGAGGTGATCAGTGAATTCTTTCAACCTCTATTTTGCCCTCATCAGGGCAATTATCCTTGAGAATTTCTTAAGGATGATTTCTGGGTTCTTTTTTTGATCATGGCTTTCAGGGAGTCCAATAATTTTTATATTATCTCTCCTGGATCTATTTTCCAGGTCAGTGGTTTTTCCCATGAGATATTTCACATTGCCTTCTATTCTTTCATTTTTTGGGATCTGTTTAATATCATCTTGATTTCTCATAAAGTCACTAGCTTCCATTTGCTCTAGTCTAATTCTGAAGGAATGATTCTCTTCAGTGAGCTTTAGAGATTGTTTTTCCATCTGGCAAATTCAGCTTTTTAAAGCATTCTTCTCCTCATTGGCTTTTTGAGCCACCTTTGCTATTTGAGTTACTCTATTTTTAAGGTGTTATTTTCTTCAGTCAGGTTGTTGACTCACTTTTCATCATTTTCTTGCATCATTCTCATTTCTCTTCCCAATTTTTCCTCTTCTTCTCATACATGGTTTTCAAAATCCTTCTTGAGGTCCTCTATGGCCTGTAAGCAGTTCATATTTTTTGGAAGCTTTGGATGCAGGAGTTCTGACTTTGTTGTCTTCCTCCCATTCCATTATTTGATGTTTATTGACCCCAAAAAGGAATCTAAAGTGTAACTGCTGTGCTTCCTTTGCTTTCTTTGCTTGTTCATGTTGCCACTCAATTACTTGACTTTTGAGCTTTTTGCCACAGTAGAACTCTGCTTCCAGAGAGGAGAGCAATGTCCCAAATTTCTGGGGTTTTTGCAGCTGCCAGAGCTATTACTTGGGTGCCCACTTTGAAGCCTCCACAATCTCTGGCACCTGGTCACTCACCCCAAGAATTCCACCTAAGACAGCTATCCAGATCCAAGCAGGTTAAAGCAAAGGTGATTGATTACCCCTCAGAATGGTTGCTTGGTCCCCTTATGATCCGCAGGCCAGGAGCTCTAAAGAAGTCATGCAGCAGCAGCTGCAGGGCCACCATGCCTCCACCACTTCTTGCCTCAGGGGCAAAGACCACACTTTTGGTCCCCCTGTTCCCAGAAATTCCATACTAGCCTTTTACTTTATCTTTCACATCTATGAGTTGATAATTCTGGAAACCACCACAGCTCCTGGTGATCCTCTCCCAAAGTCTGCTCCAGCCACTGCTGGTTGGGCCACCCTGGGGCTATAACTGCAGGCTTACACGGGCCTGGGCTTGGCTCCCAGTAATCTGTGATGGAACCTTCCTGCCAGGTTGCCTTCAGCAGATGATTTGTTTTGTTCTGTCACTTTGTGGGTTCTGCAGCTCTCAAATTTGTTTAGAGTCATATTTTATAGGTATTTGAGGTGGTTATGGGAGGGAGCTCACCGAGTTTTCCTGCTTTTACATTGCTATCTTGGCTCTGTCCCCAAGAGGAATTTGTTTTTAAATTGCAAAAAGAAACTTTTCTGGCAAGTGACTTTAAAATCATGAGAATATTCTTACAACTTTTAAAAATAACCAATTAACATAATGAAGAATGTAAACAAACAAGTTTCTTTAATCAATTAAGCCAAAATGCTTTTTTCAAAATCTGTAGTTAATAGAGTTAAATGTACAGAATTCAAGAAAATGTATAATATACTAGAAAAATATATTCTTACTTAAAATTATGATAGTATATTACTAGCATAAGGCATTTTACATAAACTAAGGATGGTCACTACCAGCTTTTATGTGTTTTTAAGAAGAGCCATTATAGTTAAAGATATATGCACATTTGTATATTTCTGTGACTACTTGTCTAAGGTAATCAACTATTAAGATAAGGGAAGCCTCAATTTATCATATGAACTTGAAATGATGTTAGTAATCTAGCTCTAGGTTCATACTTCCAAGATGAAGAAAGTCACATGGTGCAATGAAATGAGTGTTGATTTTAGAGTGAAAAAAACCATAGTTCAAAATTTGTGTCTGATGCTATCTTTTGTCCTTTAAAAAATCATGTACCCCTTCTAAGCCTCAGTTTCTTCACCTGTAAAAGAAGAACATATAATATTTAAATGAGTATAAATAAGAAAATATTTCTAAGAGGCAGATTCTTAGTCTAGATACCGAGCTGGAAGGGATGCTAAATATCATTTTATTGTATAATATTAGTCATAACGGAA
Organism: Petaurus breviceps papuanus; assembly: GCF_028583685.1. Taxonomy (NCBI): domain Eukaryota; kingdom Metazoa; phylum Chordata; class Mammalia; order Diprotodontia; family Petauridae; genus Petaurus; species Petaurus breviceps. The sequence goes on from NW_027185698.1 coordinate 6,751,181, forward strand.
CTCATCCTAATCTTGGTTTTCATTTAGAATAATTGCTATGATATTGTCTAATAGTTTTCAGTTCTGAAATTAAAATTCTTACCTCCAAAACTTGAGATTGTGGTATGTAGCTTATTTTATTGAACTACTGGAATCATTAATAAAGCTGCACTGAGTTTCCTTTTGTGTATCAGCCTCATAAAATTCACTTCCTTTCAGAATCTTTAAATATCATTTAAAATGTCCATTTCTTCATTAAGAAAATCATATAACACATCATAAACACCAATTGGTGTTTGATTTTATCACACAATAGAATAGATTATCACATTCCTATCTCTCTATATCTATATTTGTAAATGTGTTAACATTTTTACTGTATGTACGTCTATTGAAACACCTTAGATAAACTGGAAAAACAAAATTAATAATTGCAAGCACAAAAATTATGTTTTCACACATACATATTCTCAGTTTAATTTAGGAATGTGCCTTTGAACATCCAATGGAAATTTTTTTTAAAGTTTATCAATTGCATCATTTTTCAGATGGCAAAAACTGAATACCAGGAGCAGCATGATAAAAATAGAATGCTTGGCCATGCTAGAAGTAAGAATCAAATTCAGCTATTTTTTTCCCCCTTGCTTAACTAATATATCTAGCTTGCAACACTTTAGGGAATATACAATTTAGTAGAATAAAGTGTTTATCTAAACTTGCAAACCCAATTTCAAATTATACTTGAAAATATTTTCCTTCTAAACAAAATCTCTTTATTTTACCTTCTGGGCAAAGCTTTTTGAGGTATGATGGGGGTTTATAAGAATGTGAGTATTGAATAAAAACAAAAATGCATCTCTTTTTTAAAATTTCTCATACTTTGAGCTATGAGTGAGATTTAGAAGAATGTGATAATAGAGTAGGAAGGAGGATACATCTTTTTTTTTTAATTTCTCATACTATTGTCTGGGTCAATAATATGTTCACAGATCTTCAGCCAACTGAACCCTCAGACTTTTTTCTCTCACACTAGATCAATTGCATAAACTACCATAGGATAAGCTCTGGTGGAATTAACAAGGCACTTCAAAAGTACCATTATGTAGTGGGCAGAGTAGCAGATTAAGACTGAAGCTGTTTCATCCTTCAATCTGGATTTGTCCCTTTAGGTCTCTGTGATCTGAAACAATCCACAACTGTTTTTTTCTTTGTCTCCTTAACTGTAAAGCAGAGATGATAGTACATTTCCCTTCCATGTTATATTGGCATTGTATAAGTTCAAGTTTAATTTGCCAAATAAAACTGTTAATGAGATAGTACCAAAAATAAAAATAAATTCACAGGATATATATATATGTATATATATATGGATAGCTTCAATATATATATATATACATACATGCATTCATAAATATGCTACATACATAAATGTTATTCCTTAGCAATTGGGCAATCCTCAGTTTTATTTCTATAGAATAATATTTCTTCATAAATCAAAGCCATACAACATCACTGGTAGAAGACTGGTATTGAAAAAAAAAAGAACATTTTTTTTTAAGAACAATCTTGGGATCATTAAAATAACTTTGCAATTACCAAAGGAAATACAAACTCCTCTCTGCCTTCTGTTTCGGTGAAATTGAAGTTCGTGAAATAGTAAAAGGATGGGGGTAGTAACCATGAGTGGGCTATAACATATCACAGAGGTGGAATTATATAGGAGAAGCAGTGTTAAGGAAAAGTAGGTATAAAGTAGATGGACTGATGAACTAAGGAAAATAAAAAGAAATAAATGATGAGCAGTCTGTATGCTCCATTGGTAACCTTAGAATATCAAGAGAAATCAAGGAAAGACCATATTATTTTGGGTGAACCCCCTTTGGAAGAATATAGAGAAAAGTTATAAGGGGTGAACAGGTGTGGCTTTAGTTCCAGTCAATAAATATTTATAAAGTGCCTATTGCATGTCAGACATCATACTAGGTTGGGTGATTTTGTATAAAGATAAAATCAGAAGATATTGTGTACTCAATATGCTTACATTCTATTGGGTAAAAACAGCTTGGACTTAGGCAATTACATTTTAAAATATGTGAAGTAATTTCCAGGGTTAGGCCAATCATCTAAATTTAAGTGTGTTAGCAATAAGCCAGGGGTGCTGCATTACATAATTGAACAATAAAGTAGCATAAGGACAAAGGAAAAATGGGGTTGAGAAGTTTGGATATGAAGAGGCAAGGAGTGATGCACAGTGAGAAGAGATTTGGTTTAGGCAGCCTAGACTCAAAATCACAGAGATTCTGACTTGAGTCATAAGGCAGTAGTTTGGTATGTCCTTCACTGTACTGGTGGTACTGAGAATGAAGTGAAAAGTGGGAGAGAGGGAAGAAATTCCAGGCATGGAAAATGGTGATTCCCTGATCTGGTCTGATGGTCAACAGATAAGTTTTAGACTAAAAGAAGTATTCACTTTGATGAGAGCACAGATCCTTTTAAGTATATGAGTAAAATGGAAATTAATGCCTCTAAAATGTTTTCCTCAGTTATATTGATGTATAGCTATAGATGATATGTAGATTGCTATATCAATATAGCAAGGAGGGAATTATTTAACAAAGATTAATTCATCTGTGCAAAATAAGACTGTGTCTCCAAAGTGGCCTTCAAAGGAAAATGATCATTTCACTTGAATGAATGTTTAGATTGTCACACTGATCTACTATCCTCACTGACAGAATTTTGTCATCTTCTAGATCTTGGGGAATGATCTCTTTCTTTTCTATATGTTCACACTCTTTCTCCTCTTCAAGGCAAAGGTCAAATTCCTCCTCCTTCAGGGAGCCTTCTGCTAGAGAAAAACAATTTTCACACTGAACGAAAGGGAAGGAAAAGTCAGAGAAATTGTCATGAAAGGTTTGCACTTGGGTTAAATGTTGAACCTTTCTTCAAGGTGAAAACAGCCTCTTTTCCCCAAATTTCTCATGGCACTTTGCCTAGACAGCTCTATAACCCTGACTCTTGTATTTCAGTTATTTAATATAAATATAATTTCCCTCCTATTAGTGAGAGTTATTGAATTTCAAGTTGCTCAAGTGAAGTTGCTGAAGTGTAGGATTTGAATCCTACATTTGTATCTCTAGTTTTCCATAAATGTGTGTTGAATTGACTTGAAAGATCATCAATTATAATATGCCTTACTCAGGGAACAACCCATTTATCTTCAGGGGCAGTGTTATGTTATGTCCAGCAGCAATGCTATCCATGTCCCACACTCAATTGAAGGGGGAGAAGCTGTTGGTTCCCATAGGGCTGGGCACATCACAGATGCTCAATAAATACTTGCTGAGTGACTGATTAAACTTGCCATGACTTGTATCATTACTCTCAGTTTCCACTGTGTAATATGATATATCATAGATGTACAAGGAATGGTTTGGACAGGTGAGCAGACACAAGGATCAGCCAAACATGTCAGTTTGTTTTCTTATGATTTCCTTTTTTATCTTATGAAAAATATTTTGCCAGTGGAGGTGTAATGAATCAGAGAGAGCAGGGCAAATCTAATTCTAATTGTTTGAATATCATTTAATTGTCATTTTATGTTATGTTATTAGTAGGAAAGGAATTCATCCCAATCTTGGTTTTCATTTAGAATAAGTTTTGCTATGATATTCTCTAATTGATTTTCAGTTCTGAAATTAAAATTCTTACCTCCCAAACTCGAGATTGCAGTATATAGCTTGTTTTTATTAAACTACTGGAATCATTAATAGAATTGCACTGAGACCTACCAGTTTCCTTTTGTGCATTAGCTTTATAGAATGCATTCCCTTTTAGATTCTTTAAATGGGTCTGAAGCCAATAATCTCAATGAATTCCTTCCTGCCTTCTAATGAAGAAGCTATTTCAAGGGGATTATCCAGGTCAGTCACACTTTAATCATTCACTCATTCAATATTCACTCATGTCCTAAATTTAACAGCTGTTCCTATTGTTTTCTTTAATATGCCATGGTAACTAAACATTGGGAATATACTACACATTTGCTTCAAATGTCAATGAAAACTGCTGGCTAATTTTCCAGGAATAGAATTTCTGTACCTGTACTTCACTGTTTCAATGAATCAGTGATCTCATCAATGTATTAACTACCTCCATTGGTACTGGTAGGAAGTCATATACTCCTTTTCCTGCTGTATCACTAATGCCTATGTTTTCCACTAAATCCTCCATAGGGACATATTCAGCATAGTTGAATTCTTTAGTTCCCTCCTCCCATCTTCCCCCTATGGGTACTATGTACTAGTGACTCAGTCTAGTTTTTCTTTGTGTGTTAACCAGAACACCTTTATGACACTTCTTTACTGGGGGCCAGTTGTGAAAAGAGGTACCTACCATATATTTTATAGTGTCTTTGATTTTTGAATAATTGTAATTTCTTGGGTATGGGTAACTGTCAGAGAGAAGCTTGGGACTATTAGTAGCTCTTTACCATTTCCTTTTTTTTTTTGGAGGGCAACTGGGGTTAAGTGACTTGCCCAAGGTCACATGGCTAGTTTTTGTTAGTTTGTTAAATGTCTGAGGCCAGACTTGAACCAGGTCCTCCTGACTCCAGGGCCAGTGCTCTATTCACTGTGCCACCTAGCCACCCTGTACTTTACCATTTCCAAAAAGCAATATAGAATGCTATCTTCATTCTGTTCAATCCCAAGTTCAACTTATTCTTCATCTCCACTGCCCTTGTCCAGTAGTGATACATTAACTCAATGAACTGATCATTCAGTTTCAAGTCAGTATTTACCAATAGGAATTTTTCATCAATTTTGTTTTTGTTTGCTTCATAGATTTCTAGAGGCCTTAAAATCTAATCTCCTTATTTATATATATGAAGAAACTGAGTCCCACAGCTCAAAAGTTTCTAAAGCCTCATTTGAACTCAGGGCCTCCTGACTCCAAATCTAGTACCCTATGACTCTGTGGCATCTTGTTGCTACTATTTTGGTTAGGATATTGGAAAACATTGTATATTGCTTTTAGAAGTATTTTTATTGGTATCTCATTTTTATAACAGATTTCTCCACATCTTATAAAGTCATTCCTTAAAACAAAGATTACAACTTGCTTTACTTTCTGCAAGTTAAGAGTAACAATATCAAAGGTAAAATGAATCACATGTTGTACAATTATTATTTTATAAAATATCAGGAAAGTAGACACTCTAAGCTTCTGACTTTTTCACACATTTTAGGGCTATACTTTTTGTAGTAGGTAACTAGAAGTACCATGGTATAGTTAGGAATGTAAGTGGAGTATCAAAAGATCACAAGACAAGATCACAAGTTGGAAGGAAGTTTATATATCCTTTAGTCTAACATGCTTATTTTTCAGGTGAGAATGCTGAAGTCTTGAGTGGTGAAGTAGCTTCCCAACTATCAAAAAGGAAGCAAGCCTAGATCCACAGTCTTGACTTCTAATTCAATGATCACCGTTCTTCCATGAAATCACGGCAGATGCTATTTTTGCTGTAACTAGCTTTGGACATATTTCCCATTTCTGGGCCTCAATTCAAATATTAATCATAGGCCCATTTTATGCAACAGTTCTTGTTTCACAAAGCTCACATTGATGTTTCTGAAAGCATTTATCATGTACAAAGAAAAATACATTTAAGTAAATTTGGTAAGGCTTCATGAAAGAGGAGACCTTTTAAGGAAAGCAGTGATTCTGAGATGAAGAAAATATGGTATCCTAATTATTACAATTGAACTGGGACACAGTAAGTTGGGGCATGACAAGCATGTTTTTTTGACAGATCAGGAATGCATCATTTTACATGTCCAAGGAGGTCTATAATTTCTGCCTCTGTGGAATATAGAAAGCTGTCCATGATCAGGGGGAACATTTGTTTGTCTTCCTATCTTTAAAGAGGCTGTTGCAGCTAGGTGGCTCAGTGGATAGAGCACCCAACCTGGAATCAGAAGAGCCTAAGTTCAATCTAGCCTCAAACACTTACTAGCTGTGTGATCCTGGACAAGCCACTTAACTCTGTCTCAGTTTCCTCATCTGTAAAATGAGCTGGAGAAGAAACTGACAAACTACTCCAGTATTTTTGCCAAGAAAACCACATATGGGGTCACAAAGACTTAGACATGACTGAAATGATTAAATAAATGGGATAGATAAATGGATTTAAATATACATGCATATATACATATTTGTTGATACATTTATGTGTTTACATGCACGGACACACAAAAATGGATATTTGAAGTGTATGAGTATGATGTCTTTTGCTGTTCAAGGTAAAAACCATTTATCTGATCACTCTCTAGGTGGGAAGTAGTCCCACCTTGAACTGGGTAGGTAACAGGTAGCTTAATCTGGGCCACCACCGTCACCTAATACTTAGTATATAAAAGATAATTATGGATAGCTAGCAAGCATTTTTATCTCAGCAAGCACTTAGAAAGAAAATGGGATGGGGCGGCTAGGTGATGCAGTGAATAGAGCACCGGCCCTGGAGTCAGGAGGACCTGAGTTCAAATCCGGCCTCAGACACTTGACACACTTACTAGCTGTGTGACCTTGGGCAAGTCACTTAAGCCTGATTGCCCTCCAAAAAAAAAAGAAAAAAAAAAAAAAGAAAATTGGAACGCCATAATTTAAGATAGGTGATAGAATACACAAAAGCAAAAGAGTCTCCTTCATTCAGAAATGAGATGGGTCAACCCAAGAAGTCTGTGGTTAACAGACTGAGGGGAGGTGGCTCTGAAACAAGGGACATGTTTTAAGTTCTAACTTTTCCCATGTGCTTGAGGCTCTGGAGCACAGTCCAATTATCCTTTAATACCAACAATTTGTCTCTTCTTTCATCCCATCTCTTCTTTGCTCACTTTCACCAAAACATCTGTGTACTTCAGGGGATAGTCAAAGCCATTTGGATTTAGGTAGGACTACAGACATGGAGGCCAGCTTGGACAAATTAAGAGAGTAACTGCAAGACATAATGCTGAGTCTGAGTAGTTTATGGCTACAAAATTTAGGACATAAAGCTGGAAACAATAACTTGTAAAAGGCCTTCAGTGATAGCTGAAGGAGGATTTCATACCATAAGAAGTCACTTGAGCTTATGTAGCGGCAAGCAACCCGGCGTCCTCAGGGTTTGCTGCTACCACAGGTTCTTGGATCTGCTTTGTTAAAGGAAAGCAACTCAAGATGGGTTAACAAGCTTACTTTAATCAGTCAGACATATATCGTTTACCTTGTTCAGGGGAAAAAAGTCAGCACCCCGAACTTCAAAGCATACAGGCAGAATTATCAAGACAGAAACAGATCAAGTAGACAGATTTCCAAACTGTCCAACCATTACATCCATACCCAGTCAACATCTGGGTTTTTCAAAGCCGGGGGGGCTCTGGACAACGGCTTTTCAGAATACAGATCAAATCATGGAACACTTCTCAAAGTGAGCCCCCAAAACAAAGCTACGCATCAGGGCTTATATAGCCTCCTCCTGGCTCAGAGAATGTAACAACCTTATTGACTCACTGGCCAATCAAGAAGTATCTACTGAAAAACAAGCCTCCCACCCCAGGCTTCAGGTGCACTTTAGCCTAGGGGCAGGGAAGATCTTCCAAATTTGCATTCCCATTACAGCATAGAACCAGGAAAGTATGAAAGGGGAATTTGGTCAGCACAGGTTGGAATAGAAGTGAAGCTGCTTTTGGAATAATGAAAGGATGTCCAACTGGCTTCTTTCTTTGGAGGAAGAGCTCTTTATAAAGTCTATGAGTCTAGATTTTTCATCCTTTTCAAACAAAGGTCCCAGTTGCATTAAGAACTAGAAATTCTCTTGTCTTGGTAGGGCTTCCTGGAATAAAAAGCAGTGAGAAAAATCTATGATGTATTCTCTGTGGGACTATTAAGCAGAGTTTCATTACCCCTGCTATACCAACAAAAAAGTAGAAGAAAGAAAAATTCCCATGTTGCCAGACATTGTAACTGAAATGCAACAGCATTATTTGAGAGCAAAACTCTGCATTTACTGATAGAACACAAAACATGGTCCTGGTGGTGGTGGTGGTGGTGGTGGTGGTGGTGGGCACTCAAAAAGGAGTAGAGAGGTGCTAACAGAAGAACTGAGAGGATATCAAGACAGGCTTTATCTATTTCACTATTCTGTCCAGGACCAGGAATGTTTGAGCCATGATCTAAACATGAAGCCCCCAAGAGTATTTGAGAACTCATTAGAGTAGGATGAGGTTTGAAATGAAAACATAGATGATGGCCTTCCATTCCTCTATATCTCAATCTAAAGTCTCTGTGTCTGCAGAAAGGCACAGTGTGTAGGCAATTACTCATCCAGTTAATAAACAGCTGAAATAACGCTTCTAGTTGAAGTTGGCTCGAGGTTTATCTTTCACCAATTAGAAGACCTCTTGGGCTATAGAATCTAAGAGGAACTCCCTCCTACCCCTTTGCACTTAGCAGTAATGCCCTTCCCATCATAAAGGATCTCAAATATCATTAAAATCATGACAAACCCAAAAATCTTTTTTTTTTAAGCAATCGGGGTTAAGTAACTTGCTCAAGGTTACATAGCCAGGTGTTTCTGGGTGGGTGCTAAGTGTCTGAGCCCGGGATTCGATTCCCAGGTCGTCCTGATACTGGAGTGCTCTTACTCGCTGTGCTACCTGGCCCCCCTGAAACCAAAATCTTTTAACCACAACTGTGTAGAACATTGCAGAAAAAGGTTTATGGTAAAAAGCTTCCGTACTAAAGTGATAAATATAAACACATTTTTCCTGAAATTATCTTTTTTTTAGCTAAAAACTATAATTTCCTGAAAGGATTATTTACTAGAGGTAGTACATTCTGTCTTTCCAAGGTTTACAGCAGTCACATTTCATTCTAAAGGACAATATTCTCCACTAAATTATGTGGGGATTATATTTGTCTTACAGATATTTGTCTACAATGTATTGAGTCCTGTCTGTAGTAATACTGTCTTCAAATCAAGCACAGATATTTCAGCTTAAACCTCTTAATGAGCTTCTTTCTGAGAGCCAAACTAGCCACTTTGGATCTTAGTAAACATAACCAGAAAGGGTATGTTCATCACAGCAAAAAGCTACTTATCAAGAAGCAGATTTTAAGTGAACAGAGACTTATCAAATCTAAAGAAAAAAATGAAAGAAAAGAAAAAAAATACTATAATGGCTTATAGAGTTTTCTTTTATATCACTTTCTCCTGTGCACATCCTTTCAAAGATGTAGGTTTTTACATTTGACACATTTTAAATTTTAATCTGTTGTATTCTGGTCAAGTCTTCATTCAATTAAAAAAATCACCTATGTTAACGAGAATGAGGCAATGAAAAGGTACCTTGGGGAGCTGCATAAATGGCCAAAAAACATATTAAAGGTATGGGTAGGTAACATTTATCTTTTTTGGCACCTGTCAAAGTGTTTAACAAATGCTTAGCCATTTAGTGCCCTGGTGTCTGGTCACTGGTAATTATTTTGTCTTACCCATAATTATTTCTCATTCAAAATTAAACAAAAATATTGTAACTTGCTTTTCCTCAGCACCTTCTTTCTTCTTCCAGGTTGCATATAGCCAAGATAGTAGACAACCAAAAGTTCTCTTGGAGTTTGCTCCTTTTATATGTTATTTATGGCATGGAGGGTAGCAGCATTACAGGAAATACAGTGTACTGGTAGAAATCTTTGGGGAGTAAAATTTACATGAGGAAATGTATATAAGTGTGCCATTGACATGAACCAGGATACTGGGGCAACCTACCTGCTGGGGAAGAAAACAGGGTGAAGTTAAGATACAAGAAAAAATATCTTCAAATAGACTTCTTAAAGCTATGTTGGGGAAAGAGGAAGCTCAAGGAGGAATAGATGATACCAAATCAGAGTTGGGCACTCTGTGTACCCTTCCAACTCAGAAACCTTGTGATTCTAAATGTGGATAACTCAAACTATATGTTTATGAGCTTGACATCATTTACAGATAAAATTCTAGGATAGGACAATTTATGAGCCCTTAGAGAGGGAAGACATGATCATTATGAGCTAGGATGTATTTATTAAGAGTGAGTCAGACTAGATTAACCTTATTATAACCTTATTATTTCTTTGATGAGGTTACTAGCTTCCTATTTCATGGGAATCATATGGATATAGTGCATCTGGATTTCAGCAAGGCATTTAACCAAACTTCTTACAATCTCCTTGTAGACAAGATAGAGAGATACAGCTTGTATAATAATATAATTGAATTAGACACTGCATGATTGAATGGAGACAATTAGAGATAATTAATGGATTCATAGCTGTCTGGAAGTTTGTCTCTTCTGGAGTGCTCTGTTTAGCCCTGTTTAACATTTTATCAATGTCTTATCAATGTTGCAGTTATGTGAAGTCAGGAGTGATAACTACCAACATGTTAGATAAAAATAATTATGATTTTATTTTTTAAAAGGCTTAAAAGGAAGAAATAAGATTGAACTTGAATACAGAAATGTAATAACAATGTTCTTACAATTAAAAAAATCAAATTTACAAGTATAGAGTAGGGAGACAGAAATTAGAAACTAGTTGATATGAAAAAGTCTTGGGGATTTTAGTAGACGATAAACTCAGTATGACTGAAGTTTAACATGGCAGACAAAATCAACTGAAAAAAAATCCACACTTAGTTAAGAGAAATGAAAGCTTCTCTAAAACAAAATTAGAGAGAATGAGTAAAATAGTGGAGTTAGAAAACTTGATGGGCCTGTTGCTGCTGGAACATGCTGGTATGTGTGTGAAAATCAATCCATAAGCATTTGGCAAGCACCTATTACAAGCTAGGCTACAGTATTCATATATTAAAACAAATGTATAAATTGTAAAATTCATCATAATCTCTACATAAAACTGTTATATTTACACCAGTACACTCCCCTATATATCTATGGAGAGCACTGATAACACACAGAGTACATGAAGGAGGAAACCCCAGTGCCTAAGGGTACTTCACAACTCAGAGTTTTAGACTTTAGTATTAAGGGTCTGTTCAGGAACATATACATCACAGAAAACTACTTCTGTGCTAATTACTTGTCAAATGATCCTCATCTCGTCACTTAGGCAAATCCTTTTCTCTTCCATTATCAAATAAACCCAGCATTCATAATCTCATTTACTTTAAAATCAATTTAAAATCTTGTGCACAGAAAGTGAACAGGAGATACAAGTAAGTATCTCTTAATTTAGATATCAGGTTCCTTTAAGTCAGAGAAAAGTGAAGTTCATCATAGCTGGCTATCTAGGAGCAATACAGGGCAATCCCAGCCAGCTATTCACTATATGTATTCTGCTGCTCAGTCAAACTGCAATAAATAGAGGTCACAGGAAGAAAAAAAATAGGCCTAATTAAACAAGGAAAACAAACCTAACCAGATCTTCACTCACTAGGATTTTAAATCCTCCAGTTAAATCTCAGGATCTCTTCCTGGAGAGGGACTGAAAATCCTGCTTTTCTGTTTCTACTTTTTCCTTTTAAATTAGAGGGGAACAACAGAGTCATATACACTTTTGAGAAATTTTACCTCTCTAGAAGGCACTAAAAAGCAGTATGTATTTCTAACTGATGTTATTGAATCCAATGAGGTTGAGCCTCTCTCCAACAAATTAGGAATCACACCATTGAAACCTTCTGCTAGTCTTTACAAAGAGCTCCTATCAAGATGTGTAACCCCTGCTGAGTCCAATCTGTACCTCCCATATTCTTCAATTGCTTTACCTTAATAGCTTCTAAGCCTTCTAGCTCCTATAACTTCCAATAGTTTAAATGAGAACCTCCTGGAAATCTTTGACTCCTCTTTCACTTAAGAGGTTACACTTCACTAAATTTCTACTATGAAATCAACAGACTTAAAAAAAAGTTCTTCAGTCTCCAAAAGTTAAATATCTTTCCCTTCCCTTCTTTTGCCTTTCTCCTCCCGCCCTAATTGCTTCTTATTTTTTTCACCCTATTAATTCATAATGCAATTAAATATGTTTGAGTTGATATGAAGCTAATCATGATCAGCTTTCCTAAGGACTTCTGCTGTGAATAACTTTAAGGATCTAATTTCATAGTATAGTGAACTCTCTATTTATTCAGCAATAAACTAATGCAAAACATTCAAGAAACTAAAGCACAACATTCACAACAATATTACACAACAACTTATTACTAAGGTGACCACATAGTCTTAAACAAAACATATTATTCCATAAGTCACAATCTCTTCAATCAGTATGTAGTACCCAAGTCAACTCTTCTGCCATGTTGACTTTAGTTTGGCTTCCAATTTTCCTTAATGGGTAATAATCCTTAAGCCAATCATTCTTAAGGGGTAGCAGAAAGTACAAACACCATTCGCCCCAGGTCCTAGTAAGTTACAATATCATCAGTGAGCACTGAGTACCCCAGTAAAGTCTCCTTTCATCTTAACCTGAGACTGATTTCTAAACCCCATGGTTCCTTTTCCACACTCCCAGCTCTTTCCTGAATTCACCCAACTGTTGCCTGGATTCTCAGTTAGGCAGCTCTCCTAACTCCTGCCTGGATTCACAGGTAAGCAGCTCTCCCAGCTCTTGCTTAGATTCACAGGTAGGCAGCTTTCATTCCTGTTCCATATCAGAATTCCAGGGACTACTACACTCCAAGCTCTTCACACTTTCTGTTACTAGGAAAACAAAGCTCAACAGGGCTAAAACAATATTTGCACACATTGCTGGCACTATCATCTCAATTCACTTTCTGTCTAAGAAATCAACAAAAATCAACAGAGTGCTTCTGTTTGACAAGTACACAAATAAACAGACAGAATGCTTCCGACTAGCACAAATCAACAGAATTCTTCTGTCTGACAAAGTAACACAAATCAACAGAGTGCTTCTGTCTTAGAAAGCAACATCAACAGAAAGTACGTCGACATCACAAGCGTTTTCCCTCTCAGTTCTTCTTGGCCCCAGCTCATGCTCCAACTTTTATCTGCTCTGCTCTTTCCTGTTCCACCCTTCCTACTCTGACTTTATGGCAAGTACTTCCCACCATGGGCTCCCTGTGATGATGTTAGGCTTGTTAAGGGCAGGGAAGGTGTCCAAATGCCTTTAGGCCTATTAAGGGCAATGCAGTGTATATTGTTTCCAACAAAGACTTGACACAATCAAAGGCGAGGCTCAAAGGCACTTGAGCAGCTGAAACAAGCAGCAAAGTACTACTTTGTTTGCCATTATAACTGATGACTCATAATGCCTTCTTAAATGAACTGCATAGTCCTACCTCATTTTATGTCCTTAAAATTGCATTTCTTTGCACCCACATTTTCCAACTTTTTATTAAAGTCATTGTTCTTGCCCCTTTAAATGATCAAACTGTTACATGCAGGCAAGACTTCAGCCTATATTCCTCCCAGGGTGATTTATTTTCTTCATCTTTAGATCATGGTTCCTATTAGGTCCAAGACTTTGAGGACAACTCTCTACCTACTATCTTTCTGCCTTTCCAGATGGTCAATACTGAATAAAAGCAGCAAAGAAGTCATTGATATCTGCAGACAGTATTTAATTTCTGGAAAGTAGGTACAGAGCTCTCCTTAAAGTCAGGGAGATTTGAGTTCAAGACTTGACTCAGACACAAACTAACTTTGAGTAAAGTCACATAATTCCTTCTCTTGATAATTAAAACAACTTTCTAGATTAAATTGCTATTCAGTGTCCAGTATACTAGCAGAGGGAGAAACTTCATAAATTTATACCTAAAAGATATTTCTTATCATCCATATACTCTTTCTCTTCTAGTTATGTTGAAGAGGATTTTTAGCTTTTTGCAAGAGGTAACACTGTTAGGTTTGTGAAGTTGCTTTTTTTCTCTCCTATGAACTTAAATTGACATCTGAATTCTCTAGTCTTTAGAAAACATATGCCTTCCTTTCCTATCTCCTATTGTGAGCAAAGTAACATAGTGTTTTGCTGATCCAGAGTCTCCCATTTCTGTTTTAGTTTTTGTCCATATTTTGATCTTGCCTTCACAAATGTCTGTGGTGCTTTATTAAGGCACAGAGGATGATACTGGTTTCTGAGCAATATTCCATCAAATTCAGTCAACTTGGGCAAGTTTCAGATATGGTGGGTCTGTAACAGACTAAGTATTTACTGTCCGAGAATCAGATCATCTAAGTATGAAAAGATTCTTCACTGGAAAGGCAGTTGAAAGATGAGTGATGCTTCCTTTGGCTATATTAATGTGTAGGATAGACAAAAATGTAATGACCTTTATTCCTATGTGGTCCCTTTCTGTCCTTGTAAAACTGCTGGTAAGATAGTTTTAAATAGGGAGGAGCATAAGGCATCTAGAATCAAACATCTTTGAACAAGACTTGAATGGTTAGTTTTCTTGACATGTGATTTAAATTTGAGAACTCAGCTGACACGTCTTTAAGAATTGAACTGTGTAGTTTGGCTAAGATTTACACTTGTGTTAAAATTGGAACAGATATTGACTGAAACATTTTTTTTGTGCTAGATTTATCATCCCTGAGAAAGCAGAAACTTAGAAAACAATTCTATAATAAACAGTTTCACGATCTCTTTCTTTTGCAAGGGAAATTGAATTCATTATACTTAGAAAATAATTGGTGGATGTGTTTTTGTAGAATGAATAGTGAACATGAGGGCAGATGATCTAGGTCCATATCCTGAATCTGTGATTTGCTATTCCCATGACTTTGGTTTTTGTGGGCCTGAGTTAATCATATACAGAATGGAGACATTAATCTGGTTGATTTCTAAAGTATCTTATAGCATTAAATCCTATGAAGAGTAATGTTTTTTTTTTCCTTGAAATTTTACCAAACTACACCACTGTAGCAAATCTATTTATTCTGAGTCTTCTAATCAAACTAGGTTCACCAACTCTGTATGCTTACATTAATTCTTCAGTTTCCAAACATTCCTCTGAACATATGGTAGAGTTGAATGCATTTTTGTACAAACTTTATTTTATATCTCTGAATAAATATCTGGATCTGGGAGCTGATAAATGACTAATCCAACATCTTGCATTGTGAAAACCTTTGGTGATTATGGCTTAGTATAGCAATTATCAACAACTAAATAGAGAATTCAATGGAAAAAAAAATCTTTCCAAATCTCAGTAGGTCATGATCTTTCTTTTCAAACTTCTGTTACTTTTGTTGAACTAATTAGAATATTTAATAAATAGAACAACTATTGTGCTCTTTTACAGGTATAAGGCATTTAGAGTTCATAGAAAATGGCATAAATTAAAATAGTTGTTTTTCATGACAACTCTGTGGGGCACGCAGTTTTATCTGCCAGTTGAAGCAGTGCTTTTGTCACTTCATTCTGAGGCCTGGTTTAATAGAAGCCAGGGCATAAGGAAGATATCCCTATAGTGGTTATAAAGGAGAGTAAAAGTACAGATTTTCCACCAAAGGAGATACAAGAATCTTTACCAAGGAGCTGGTTTCAAGAGTTTGATATGGACAGCTCAAGCTACATGGAAAGCAGAGATGGAATTGCCTTGGTCATTTGGCTGAATTTGCATGCTCAAGGTATGGTGATACAGCTGCCACCGCTACATACTCTGTTCATGTACCTATAGCTGTACTTGTGGTGCTTGTAGGCCTTTACTTCAACTCTCAGGATCAGGGATTGTGTATATGTTTGAGCTTGTAATCACATATCAGACTGAAAGCATGGGAGTTCATAACAACACCTACATATAAAACCTAGTTTATATAAATTTAACAAGGATTTTAATCTCTTCTGCTGATTCTAGCACTCTGACCGTGAATTAATCATAAATCACTCCTGGACAAAGTATTTGAGTCTTGAGACCTCAGTCCTTATGGGCCTAAAACTTTCAAATGGATGGATCAACCATATGATAAACCAACACTTTGGGTAGCATAGTTTTGAATCTCCATTTTGGTTATTCTACATGAGAACCTCTAGATAAGTCCTTGATTTCCTTGATCTAGATTGTCCAGAAATGTGGCATCCTAAACTGGACACAGTAATCTAGATAAGATTTGAATAGAGCAGAACTAGTGTTAACATCTCCCTTTTGGGAAATCAGATGTTTATTAATGAAGTCCAGGCTTCCCTTTGCCTTTGTGCCTACTATAACTAAATGAAAAGTTTTCATACTTTGAGATTTTCCATACAAACACATATTTTGCACCTGCTTGTTCATATTCTAACCTTTTTTGAATGCCTTCCCTTTCCATGATTGCAACTGGGATAAAAAAATCTTCACATGAAAAAGGAAACATTTATTTAAATTTATACTACATTGATAGTAAGCCTTTTTCCTAAAGACCTTATAGATTATAGATAACAAAGCAAAAGAGAAATGGCCCTCAGCACCTGCCTGGATGTTCCCTAGAGAATGGTAGGAATAGTTACAAGTATAGGAAAAAGTGGTGGTTAAATGTATGGATTCTCTTTATCCATTCTGCCTAAATCTGGCCCTGAACAGGTCTAAGGGCTTTCTTATTCTGATTTCTAAAAGCTGTCCCTCAGAATGATGAGTTTTAATAGTACTTCTTTCTTGTGTACTTTTAAAATTTGTACTAAAAGTGCCATTTCCCAGTACAGGTTAATCAGTCTATATAAGTATGGTCTATTCCATCTCAGAGTCCTCATTATGCTGTGGCTTTTTTTGCTCATTCATTATACCAGCAAGAAAAATCAGAAAACCACTCAATATCACAACATCTCCATGAATTCACTTCTGTAGGTTTATAAATTCACATAGACTAAACCAGCAGAGACTTATGCTTGACTTCATTCATTATAGTGTAAGCATGAAAACCCTTGGTTCTGTGCCTCTAAGCAGTGGCAGAGGTGATTTCGCTACCAGAGTCTCATCAGATAGCCACCTCCCTCATGTTCTGGGACTCTTCTACTCCCTATCTGTCTCTGTGTTTGTACCTCATCCTCTCCAATTCCCAGTGATACTTGATAACCATCTTCTACATGGTTCATTCCTGATTTTCCCATTTAGTATTTTTGCTCCTTAAACTACCTTGTATTTACTTTGTGTATGCTTTCTTTGCAATTAGTGTCTTCTCTGATGATTTCATTGTTTTTGACTTTGTAACCCAGAGTTCAGCACAGTTCTTGGCAAGTTGGTAAGTTCTTTAAAAATTCTTGCTGACTGATTGATTCCTCTCCTTCTTCCTTTCCCTTTCTTTATCCTAATCTTTTATGTCTTCTCTTAAGGATCTCATTCACTAGGCTTCCTATCACCTATGTTCAGATGACTCTAAATCTCTTATTTCTAATCCCAGGCTTTCTTCTAAGCTTCAATATCAGTCCCACATTTCCAAATGCCTTCTAGAGAATTGGATGTCCTGCAGTGACCTTGAACTCTACCAATATATTATAAGCAGCACTTCTCTTCTTGTCTCATTACTACCTAATTTAAACCACCACTGTCACCATCAGCATCAGCATCAGCATCACCATTGTGATAGTAATGGCAATTAAAGATTCCCCTGTATTGGCTTGGTTTTCAAATTGATTGTGTTAAAACCCAGAGCTTGTTAATCCCACCTGTGGGATGGACTTTTTGATGTGAAAAGAAAGTCCTGAACTGGGAGGAGCTGGTGACGTAGTTTGGGGAGACAAGAGAGAGGCGGAAGATCTTTTTGGAAGCAGCACCTCGTGGAGAGAGAGAGAGACTAAGAGAATTGCTGGTGACCGCTTTGAATTGCCCTGGACTTTTGAGACCTGCCCCCTGAGCTGCCAAGGACTGAAGAGACATGGCTGTTTTGCTGGTATTTTGTCTGTCTGTTTTGATGTTGTTTTGCCAGATTTGTCCACTGGTGAAAGACAGTCCTTTTGTTGAAGAAGTCCTGGAACCTGGCTGTTCACTAAGAAGCCCTGAGACTGTCCTGCAGACAGAGAGTGAATACTGTCCACTGGTGAAGGACAGTGCTGTTGTTGCAGGGGTCTGGGAGCCTTTCTGTTGGTTCAGAAGCCCTGAAGAAGGATTTTCTTGTTGGATGTTTACAGAAATCCTGGGAGAGGGCTTTGCTAATGTGTTCAGGGGTTCTAGGACTGTTCTACAGACAGAGGATAAATTCATGAAGGGACTGGCAATGTATCTTATGGCCTTGCTAAGCCTTGTCTCCCCAGGAACTAAGATTGCTGAGAACTTGCCTCGTGTCAAGATGAAGAAAAGACCTCCATTTGGGTATTAAGTGCTGTGTTTAAACTTGATGTAACTCTGGGGTAGATTCAATTATGATCCAGGGGTGGGGAACTTTTGACCTTATGTTTGGAAACTAATCTCCATTTGAGAAGAGGGACTTTGTGGTGGATTAAATTAAGGTATAGCCTAGGGGTGGAGAAGTATTTAGAACAGAGACTTTGTAATTGAATGATTGGAAGGTCCTGGGGTGGAGTAGTCCTTGGAGATTATTTAATCACATTTAGTAAATGCTGTATTTGGAATGATGTCATGTTTTGATCTTCTCTGTTCTTGGTTGGTCACTGAATAAAATGGAGAGCACCTATGCTGGTATTCTGAACGTTGGGAAGTTGCCTTTCCTTGGCATTACATTACAACCATCTAGCTCTTCTGTTACCATTATCACATAAGCCCTAGGCTTATGATTGAGGAATATCTTTGCCTCATCTCTAAAATGTCTTTTCTGAGATGCCCAGCCTGAAATAACCAATACAACTTACATTTTTATAATACTTTGTTGTGCTGATGCTTTGTTCACATTCTTTCATTTGGATCTCACAACTTTTCCAAATGGGCAGCACTGGTACTATTATCTTTACAGATGAAAAACTGAAACTCAGCAGGTTTCTTTCCCAAGTCAATACAGGTAGAGGTGGAATTGTTATTGAAATCTTGAGGTTCAAAGTCCAATGCTCACTATCCTATATTCCCTCTTTCCTCTGAATTCTGGCCAATTAACTAGGTACTGACTTGGTTCAAGATTTTATTGTTATCCTATACTATTTGCATCTTATACAGTTATTCATAAGAGGTCATGCTGTGTAGTGGGTAGAAAGTTGATCCCTAATTCAGGAAGACATCAGTTCAAATGTATGTATATGTGCGTACACACATACATTTATATATATGTAGTGTATGTATGTATGTATAACAGTTCACATTTTGGTAACACTTTCCCCTTGGAAAGTAACTTAGCATAGGGGTTAAATTCATAGTAATGAAGATCTGAATATGATATATATCAGCTGTGAGACCATGGGCAAGTAATTTGACCTCTGTAAGAATCAGTTCTTTTCCTATAAAAGAAGGACAAAAGTACTTGCTTTATAGGTTGTTTATGCAGCTCAATCGAAATAATATATATGAAGTGTTTTGCAAACCTCCAAGAATTTTATAAATTCCAGTTACAGCAATTTGTAAAGCACTTTCCTTACAACACTATATTTAATGTAACTTTTAAAATTTATTTTGCATAAATTTGAAAATTTCTTTTGAATCTTCAAAGATGAGGAAATAGAGGTAATGAGATTTTCCCGAAATCACATCTAGGAATACTGGAGTTGTAACTCATACTCAGGTCTTCAGAAAAAAGCACTCTACTCTACTCCCTATAATATACTGACTCCAAAAAGCTACATTACATAGAACCATATGCCTTCCATTGCACCCAAAACTTTTCCTTCTTTACACATAGCAGTAACCAATGAAGAATTGTCAGTTTTATTTTTCTTTATCTCCTTTGTTTGCTTTTCCTTTCTTCTTCCTTCCTGCCCTTCTTTATGACTTCCAGTAATGTCCACAAGAATATACTGTTTAAAAATATTACTGACTTCATTAGTTTGCATATCACATGTAAAGAAGGTGAAACAATTCCTCCATATTCTGAAACCTATTTCATATGGTTCCTGTCTTAATGAATAATCTGCAATGTAGTTTTCCATATCTCTGAACTAAAAACCTTTAAGTGTCTGATTTTCAATTATGCATATTTTCCCCCAAGCTAGACAATTGGTTCTTTTAAAAATTATTGAAATCAAATCACCCTTCATCATCTCTTCCTCAAAGTCACCATTTTCATTTTCAGTTGGACATTGCCAAGTTATATGTTCCCCGTTTCCTTAATTTGAGATCTTATAAGTGGGAAAGTTGACATATGCTCTTATAAATATCTCCTTTATAATTATAAAAGCATAGCAGTGTGGTATACTAAAAAGAACACTGAATCTGGAAATAGAGGAAGTAGATTCAAATTTCAGCTCTGCTACTTACTGCCCATGTCAGTTTCTTCATGATCCTGGTACTCAGTTTCCCCATTTATATGATTGGATAGGAAGTGGTTTCCTCCATATCTAAGTCTATGAACCTGTAATACTATGGTATGATTTCAAGTGGTTGTCTCATCTAGGCCTTGAAATAGGAAAGGATACAATCTTAATACAATAAAAAGTATAAAATGACAGCTAAGAAGTTAAATTCAAATTTAGAATACCTTAAGAGAGGCAGAAAGTCCAAAAATACAGAAGTATAATCACTCTATTCTACCACTGTCAAAACATGTCTAGAGTTTTGTGTTCAGTTTTGAGCTCTTGTTTCATAAAAGATATTGATAAACTATGAAATATCCAATGGATGATGGAAAACATGAAGTTTATATTGTATCAAGATTAGTTGAAGTAACTGAGAATGTTTAGCCTGGAGAAGAGAAGACTTAGGAGGCACATACTGTAAACTCTACAACGGCATTTAATACTATTGACTTTTTCCATCACCTCCAGGGCCTATTTTAGGGTATTGCAAAGAATAGTTGCTTGCTAAAGATTTCTTGAATCAATGAGCTAATAAAGTTCTGAGGACACAAGCCAAATAAGGGAATAGAAGGCAAATGTACCCCACATGTGATTTCAATTAGGAAGGTAGGGAAGAGTTTAGGTGAACTTAAAAAAAAGGACAAAGTTACCATGAATTTGTGAATTTTTAAAGGAAGATTTTTTTTTGTTTTGGCTTTTTTTTTTTAGTCAATTTAATAAAACATTCCTCTTTGTGGTTCTTAAAGGGAAAGCTCTAGAGAAAGTTTAAGTAATGATCAAATAAAATAATTTCCCTTTTTCCTTGTGGGGAGTGAACAGATTTTATTTAAAAATTTTGTTTTGTTACTAAAATATTATTTATATGACAATAATAATATATTACATATATAATATATAATAATAATAAATATTATTTACTTTTCTAGGTTTTAAAAAATACTTTTGTAGGAATATGAAAACAATCCTCTAGAGCAGGTAGGAGTGCCACAAAGAAGATTGAATAGACTTGTTCTGTTTTTATCTCAAAATTACAAGCAGAAACAATGCAGAGAAGTTCCAAAGATACAAATTTAGACTTGATGTAAGAAAAAAAATTCTAAATAACCAGATGGACTCCAAAGTAAAATGGTCTGACTTTAGGGTAGTGGATTCCCCCAACTGTTTTTAAGCAGTGAAAGGATGATCACTTGTCAGCTCATCTATAGAGGGATGCTTATCTAGGTGTGAGTTGGACCTGAATTATTTTTGAATTACTTTCTATCTGTAAACTTTACTAGTGGAAGGAACATCAGAGATCACTGAGTATTACTCAGAACAGGGATTACCTCTAAAACAATGCAAGATAGGTTTCTTCCAACTTCATACTTTCTATAACTATTCATTCCCTAACTCCTGACCTACATATTTCAGGTTTTGCCAGCTCTGATTGGTAGGCCATATTGAGCCGAAAATTTCCTTCCTATAATTGGCCCTAATTATGTTTGCCTTCCAAGCATAATGAGTCTAATCTTTATGGCAAATAACAACCTTGAAATATTGAGTGACCATGATCATTCCCCCTCACTTCCCAAGCCACCTAATACCACCCCCTTCCACCTGCTGCCCAAGAGAAATATCCTTGTAGACTTCAACAATTCTATACGTAACACATTTTCAAGTCCTCTCACCATCCTGATAAAACTTCTCTGGATAGGCTTTAGTTTAGTAATGTCCCTTCTATAAGGTAATGTCTAGAACCATCTGCCTTGTCGTTATGCCCTAAAGACCATGGAACCTTTGCATCTGAGAGGCAGAAGAATGCTTCTATATTATTGTTTCCTCCATTTAAATGTAAGCTTTTTGAGAGTAGGGACTGTCTTAGTTTGTATTTTGTATCCCTAGTGCTTAAAACAATGCTTTGGAAGTACTTTTTTTTTAAGAAATCGGGGTTAAGTAACTTGCTCAAGGTTACATGGCCAGGTGTTTCTGGGTGGGTGCAAAGTGTCTGAGCCCAGATTCGATCCCAGGTCATCCTGACTCTAGGGCCAGTGCTCTTACTCGCTTTGATACCTGGCTGTCCCTTGGAAGTACTTTCTATTCACAGTGCTTAGTAAGCAAGCAATTCTTAAGTGCTTATGTCACCATTCAAATGAGAACAATATGTCAGATGTGTTCTAACAAGGGCAGAATATGATGGGATTATCATTTCCCTTCTAGAGATGATACTTCTGTCTATATAAAATAAGACTATATTACATTTTTATTTTTTTTTGGCTACTGCACATATTGTTGACTTATATTACTCCTACATTACAGTGCAATGATGCCCCAGGATTATTTTTTCCCATCAAAAATTTTTAAACATCTACTAATGGCTCTGTGCTAATTTTTAAGACAGAAAGACAAAAACAAAATAATCATTTCATTCAAGGAATATTGTCTTGGTGGCGGATTGAAAAGGCCAGAGTTTTGCCCTATTCTTTCTTTCTGGGCTCAATCTTCTCAGGATTGCTGGCTCATCATATGATTCCTTGTGAATTCCTTGATTAAGATATGGATCTTCCCTTTCTTTGTCTTTACCCATGGAATTCAGATCAGGCATCCTCCTGAACTTTGACCATCATGCTAGGAGTCAGGTACTAATTTACAGTATTGGAAAATGTCCCATGGGAGTGGCCATAAAACAATGTTTGCTTCACCTATATAATTGCTGACCCTCATATGAATAAATGAATTTGCTTGCAACTTGCTTGCATTTTCCACCTGGGCCATGTTTATTATTCATGCCTTCTCATGAGGTGGCCCATGTGTAGCAGGCTGTACAATAGTACTTTTTCTGTTATATGCACTCATTCCTTCAGTATCTTGAGATTCAATTTATATAATCTGTGAAGTTACTTGTACTCTTCCAAACCAGTGAAAAATCTCATGGCATCTTTTCACTTCTTTCTTAATCCTTTTTGTTATATACTTCCTAACGTGATGATCATTTTATTTTCTGGTATAAGAAACAGAAGCAAAATAGGAATTGAGTAGTTTGCTTTCTCTATGACGTTAATTTATTATCAATCTATCCACTACAGGCAGAATGCCTGTGAAAGTTATGGAGTGCTATAGGTAAAAATGCCAGATGTGGTTCAGGTTGTGAATCTAATGACAGAAAGTTAGTATGGAGATAGAGAAGACCAGGGTTCATCTTCAGAGGAGGATACTTCAGGCAAAAAGCCTCTCCTACCCTAAAGAGTAATGTCAAATAGTCACATGCCCAAATAGAATTCATAGAAGAACTTTAAAAGGACTTTAAAAATCAAATGACAGAGATTGATAACATTTTAGAAAAAAATAAGAACAATCCAAGAAAAACACGTTTATGAAAAGAATGTCATCCAATTAGAAAATGAGATTCGGAATCTTAAGGAAGAAAGCAACTCCTTGAAAATTGAATGGGGCAAGGACAAATCAGCAAAACTATGAGATAAGACATAATAAAATAAAATCGAAGGAATTAAAAAATTGAAGAGAATATGAAGCATCTCATAAGAAAACAACTGATATGGAGAACAGATCAAGAAGAGAAAACAAGGGGGTGGTTAGGTGGTACAGTGAATAGAGCACAGGCTCTGGAATCATGAGGACCTGAGTTCAAATCCATCCTCAGACACTTAACACTTACTAGCTATGTGATCTTGGACAAGTCACTTAACCCCAATTGCCCTGACTTCTTCCCTCCAAAAAGCAAGAGAGAGACAGACAGACAGACAGAGACAGAGAGAGACAGAGAGAGAGAAAGAAAACATAAGAATAATCAGACTGCCTTAAAGCTATGACCAAAATGTGCTTTTAGAAAGAAAGACTGAGGTAGACAGTTGAGTATGATGTGATATGGAAAAGTAAACCATTTAGAAAAAGGTAAAAATAGTACCTATCCTATACAAATGAGGTGTGAGAGGGAGAACTAACAGAGGAATTAGATGGGGAGGGAGGATTGGTAGTTCTAGGGCCCTACTCTCATTGGTGGGAATGGCTTAAAGAGGGAACAATACATACACACACACACATATATGGGCATAAAAGTCTTCTAAATTAAGAAAGAAATAAAAGGCATAAGGAATAAGGAAGGAGGAGAGGATAAGGGAGGGTTCTCTGGTGGGAGTAGGTTAAGAAACAGAAGGGCAATGCAGCAGGTAGAAATAAAATAAAGGAGTCAGGAGCGATAGGAAATAAGAGATACACACAAACATAAAATAAAGATTAAAGATCAGAAGTAGAATTTATTGGGGGGGGAGCAGGGGTAGTTATCATGATCTTAGAAAAAGTTAAAGCTAAAATAGAATTAATTTAAAAAAAATTACACTATGTGTCAGCCATATTAATCAATGTTGTTTATAACTAAACAGTATAAGGTTGGAATGTTGTTGTAGTATAGAAAATTATAAGTGTTCAGACTTAGAAAAATATGGAAAGACTTGGAATTATGAAGGAAGATGTTATCCATCTTCAGAGAAACAGAGGCCAAACAAGTATAATACAGTCTTACTTAGATGCCTATAAATGCATATGTCTATATATGCCTAGGATTATAGCTATCTAAGATATGTAATGTGCTTGTAAGGTTATATATGTATATGTATGAGTGTATAGATATAGATGCATGCTTATGTATATATGTGTATGTACATGCATATATACAAATATGTGCAGGTATGTATGTGCGTATTTGTATGCATACATATACATGTGCACATGTGTATATATGTGCATGTGTGTTTATATATCCACCCTTAATTATATTCTTAGAGGGAGGGGAAGGATGAAAGAACAAAGTAAAAAATGCACACCAAAGAACAAAAGAAAATTTACAAAGAAGCAAAGAAAGGATGTACAACTCGAAACACAATGTGTAGTATTTGCTATATAGACTTTCTTGAAATGGAAATTTATTGCTGCATATTTTGAATACTCTCTCACATTCTGCTGCACACATGGAAATGCTTTTTTCTTTCCTTATTTTGGACGTTTTAGTATTTAAGTTTATAATATTTCTTTTTCTTATTTTTATGTTTAAGTTTTAGTATTTAAGTTTTAAATAAATTAATAAAAGAAAAAGGCAAAATGAAATACAATTTTAAAATCTTGCCTTTTAATTTTTTCTTGTTGTGTGTGTGTTTTGGTTTAAATGTCTACCCCTGTATTTAGCAAAAAAAAGTGAAATATGTCCAAACTATATTTCACCCACACTAAGTATTTTCTCTTTGTTTCCATCATTTCATTTTAAAACCCAAAGCTGGCAAGCTGTATGGTTTCTTTATCCTGGGATATTCTGGGCTGTATTCTTCTTTGATTTAAACTCTTTAAGTCTATCTGATGTCTTAGCTCCCTAGAAACAACTTACACCTCCAGGAATTTGCTGCATCTAGGAAAAAAAATAGGTCCTAAAGGAACTGTGGCTGTTGCTCTGGCAGATCGCCCATTTCCATTCTGCTCTTTCCCAGCTTTCTCTTAGATCGGTAGCTTTCTCTTTGATTGGCCCCAGATGGGCTTTCAAGTTCCCCTGTCTATGGCCTACTATATTTGGACAGAGCCTATTTTACTTGTAGTATCTGAGTTTTATTTCTTGAGTTGGTTTTGATACATTATCAATATTAATACAGCACTGTAAAAAATACATTTCACTGTACAATAGATTAAATGTGCCATACTAAGACGATGTCTCTAAGGAACACACAATCTTGTTGAATAGCATTGCTGTCGGTATTCCATTTAACAAAGTCAAATAAGAAGGTGTTCTGATCTACTCCTTTTTTATATTGAAAAAAAAAGATCATTCTCCCAACCAGCTTTCCATTATTTTCCCTTTTTTATGATTGATAAATACCAAAAAGAAAGTAAGGAAGAGAGAGATTGAGACTGATTCTCTTCTTTAGGTTTAGAAGGTCATAAAAAGGACTGCAGGTATTTGGAGTACTCTAAAAAGTATGACCCTTTTTGTGGTCAACCCATATGCTTATGCTTATAACACTATAGTTCCTCATAAATCTTCATCTGCTTCATTGTTCATTTGTTGAAGAGAGGTAGAAAAATCCTAAACCCCTGAAGTAAGAAAAATCAGAGCAGTGGATCTGAGTGGCTGAGCCATTATAAGAATACACAGAAATACTGAATGTTAGTGGGAGCAAACAGAACCATTACACTTAAAAGAATCAGGCTGTGGTGTCCCTCTTTGGGCATGACAACAGCAAAAATTGAGGGAATATGTTTAGTGCGGTAAAAATTCATACACTTTAATGTTTTAGTCATTCCATATTAATCACATCACTGTGATGTTGCTTCACAGTAGGAAGGACAATTATGGAACCTGTTTTGTTAATGTAAAAGCATTATGGTGACTCTCTTCCTCCCTATCTTTCTGCACCTCCTTCTCTTTTGTTATTTTTCTCCTCTTCCTTTTCTCTCTTTCTTTCTTTTCTTTTGTTTCCTCCCAGTACTACAACTTTAATGTGTCTATCAAATGGACATGCTCACCAATACAGATGAGTTCTCTCCTCTCCCCCACTAATCTCAACTTACCTTTTTGTTAATAATATTCTACATTCATTTTCATTCTCTTGGGATACCCTCTTTTTGAGTGATCTTGAATTGTGCATCATTAAAAAAATAAAAACAAACAAAAAACCATATTGCTTCTAGGATGGGTTTCTTTATTAAGATTATGATCACAGTTGTAGTGATGATGATGATGTCTCAAAGTTTCCAAAAGCATCACCTATATTAGAAAATATAGGTGCAGTCAAAAAAAAATCAATTAATGATTTAAATTATTGTTACTATAAGAATGCAGCAAAATCACAAAACTAGAAAAATCTCTGTTTTTAGCTGTTTGTCTCGAACTACCCATCTCTTTTCGGCTCATATGTGGCTTCTCATTATTGCATTATAGGAAGCAGCCTTACTTATTTCTTTAGAGTCTCTCAACTACATTTATATTATCTTCTCCTACTCTTCCAATTTTTTAGCTCTTGTCAAACAAAAGTGTTCTTTCCTCATTCATCTAGTTAGTTCTTTCTTATCTCTAAATCACCTTAAAAGCTGCCCACTTCATCTGTAAGTCTCATATTTCCCTAATCCATTTTTCTCCATTTCTTAAGCAGTCTTCCACATTTACCTTGAAGTGTAGAAGTTGCTTCCTATAACTGTAGTCTGGAGTATGAAGTATGCAAAACACATCCTCCACTCATTTTGAAACTAATTTCCTGGAGGCTTTGCTCATTCAAAGGGAATATTATAGACATTCTAACAAATAGGTGGGGGTAAGTCCCTAATTTGAGAACAAACTACAAGCCATTGAGAGATTGTATAGACATTATACAGGAATTGAAACAATCATGAATAAATTTGCCAAGTATTAACAAAATAATTTAAGTCTATAGAATAGATTTCTAAAGCTTCGGCTACCTGAATGCTGAATGTGTGAATTGAGATTAGACAAGAATGCTTGAAAGGATGAATTACAAAATTGCAAGTGGAGACTGTCAAAGTGATATATTTGAAAGGACAGGGACCCTGGAGTCAGAAGGCCTGTGCTCAGGTTCTGACCCCATCACTTGTTAGTTGTGTGGCCTGGTCAAATCACTTAACCTCTCACAGGCAAAGATTCATTACCTCTAACTTGGGCAGCATGATACTTAAGCGACTTCTGAGGGTTGTTGCAAGTCTCACAAGAAGGAATGCTATGCATCTATGCAATGTATATAGGAATGTGAGTTACTTCCTACATCTTCTTCCTTCTGTTTTCTATGCACAAAATGTAAATAGGAAATTCAGGCTGTACCTATGATGTGTGACCAGGTTGTATCTATAGTGACAGGCATAAACATGAAGACTTAAAAATACAGTAAACATTCTAGTTATTCCTAAATATTTAAACATTTGGTATAGAGCCAAAACAGCTAGATGATGAACTGAATCTTTTACGTTTCATTCTTTTTTTTTTTTTTTGGTTTGTTTTCTTGGCAGGATATGGGCACAGCTGTTATCTTGTCTATTTATGCATCTGTTCGATGTTCGTTATTCCATTGTCTGTAGATTTTCTCTCTCTGTCGTGCATGTGTGGCAACATAGCCTGCTTTAGATTACAAGCCCCTGGAGTACGACATGGGTGAAGCCTGACTTTCTGAATCATTATTCATACGAGGAAGTACAGATCCTTTTGAAAGGAGATGCTTTGGCCATGCATGTTTAGACAACAACCCCAATATAACTTTAAGAGAAAAAATGTATGTCGTCAATAAAATAACCAGGTAATTATCCTCCCCACCCTACCCCCCCAAAAGCAAGAAAACACTTAGTTAGAAGGACCTCAAGGATTAGTCCTTTTTTCCCTTCCATTATAGTTTCTATGTATGATTGTCTCAGATTTATACAAGCCTACCACTACTATCATTTGCATGGAGATAATTGGAATAATACTTTTGAATCTGGTAGAGATGTTCAATCTTAGGAACAAAGGCTAAAAAATGTCTCAGTTGCTGACAAGAAATTATATTTCAGAAGCATATGTTGAAGAGAGAAAGGAGCTACCTATAGAGTTGGAAGACCTGGTTCAAATTTGATCTCTGGTTTTTACTGGGTTTTTACAAGTTCTTTATCCTCACAGGACTGCAGTTTCCTAATCTGTGAAAGAAAGGATTGGATTAGATGATGTATGAGGTCTCTCTGCACTTTAGATCTATGATCCCACAATAATCCATTCTATTTTAATGGATTCATAATTTTTCTTTGATGTGGCTATTCCCTTTTGTATTTTACCATCCTGTGCTTTTTTGTCCTGTG
Organism: Petaurus breviceps papuanus; assembly: GCF_028583685.1. Taxonomy (NCBI): domain Eukaryota; kingdom Metazoa; phylum Chordata; class Mammalia; order Diprotodontia; family Petauridae; genus Petaurus; species Petaurus breviceps. The sequence goes on from NW_027185698.1 coordinate 6,780,323, forward strand.
TATTTTCTGTAGGTATTTTCTTTTTTCACTTATAAGTCTATCATAGAGTAGATGTGGAATACAATGAAGATCTTTCTCTAAATCTAACATTTGTGGATGTTTTTACAGCATTCAATATATTCATCCATTCTAACTATTACACTTCCTTCCCATGTTCATCCATTTAATTTCATTATTACCCTTTTCCTTCATCATATTTATTATTGATGTTACATTAGATGATTTTATATCACTTTTCAACTTTTTGTTGGTAAACTTTAGCCTGTTGTCGAAATACATTTTCCCATTAATGTTTGGTCCAACTGCGACATAGTTATTTGAGAAATTATAGTATTCTGTGATTCACAGTTATAAAACATCACTAAGAGAATTTGGTGTTAAAAAGATGGACTCTTGTGGTTGTGAAATGCTATTTGGTCATTGGAAATACTATGGAATATTCAAAATAGATTCAGCTTAATATTTTCCTTTTAATTCTAGACTCAGCTCACTGCATTTATGCTCTGACTGTTCAAGGTATATGTACCAAAGGACTAACTCAATTGGTTGAAAATTCAACAGAATCTTTTGATTTGTGAAATATATGTTCTTCACTTTCTTTTTTTCAGTGTAGGTGGCTAAGCCAGTCTTGTATGAATGACCATAGATGCTATTGCATTGTTATTTGCTTATGTTCTCCTTTATAATAATGTGTGATCCTTAAGAATAAGAACCAGTTTTTGTTTGCTTTTGTGTATTCTTTCAAAATTTCTTTGTATACCCAGAGTTTAGCACGGTGCTTGGTATATAGTAAATATTTAATAAATATTTGTTGATTTACTGACTCTTTAAGGACCTTATATAACATTTAATGATTTGATACAGTGAACACAGTGTCATACACAAATAGGAGTGTGTGGACATTCTCATCATCAGTAAGGACCTTTTTTTTCTATTTGGACATCTTTCATTATGTTAGCACATATTTTTGGTCAGCATTTGACTCCCTTTATGTATCTTCTACAAGAAATTTTTTTTCAGTGCTTCTTAATTCTAGTTCCTTCCTTCTATTAATTAATCCCTACTCATCTTGTTTATAGTTGGTTTGTGTGTGTGTGTATATATGTATATGTATAATTTCCCCTATTACACAGTGAGTTCCTTGAGGGAGGGGCTATCTTTTGCCTCCCTTGTATAATCAGAAATTATCATAGTTCTTGGCAAAGTAAGCACTTAATAGATGTTCATTGATTGGTTCATTGGTTGGAAGAGAGGAGAGTAGAGGAGAGAAAAGGAGAGGAAAAGAAATGAATCTGTCTCTTCCTATGTAAGCATTTTGGTAAACAAAGCATCAAGTAAAGGATAGATTTTTGTTAATCAGACAAAATTTTCAAATGTCCCATGACCATCAGCAGTTAAAGCAACTCTCATTCCATCTCTGATAGGTCTCCCATATTTATGTGTATGCATATATATGTGTGTATAGTCATCTTACCTTATGTAAATACCTCTCTGCCCCTGAAACCAAAGAGGAGGAAAGGATTTGGGATTACTAGAGTCAAGTGAAATCATCTAGCTCTGGTGGAATTCTACCTTCTTCAGGAATATATGGAGTAATTCATAGTAGCCCTTTGCAAGGTAGACCCCTTAGAAGGGGAAATAATTTGAGTTGATGGGGAGTCAAGTATCTTCCCTCCCAGTGGACATATTTTTTTTCCAAGGACCTATGTGTAACATTCTCTAACATAGTATTATTCTGTATATACTTCTTCATTCATGCTAATGAATTTAGGATCGCTATTTAGTTAACCTTATAGTTCAAGTGGCTCATAGAATGTATACATGACTCAGAGATGGCTTCATTTTTGTTTGTTTCTCTACTTTATGAGTCCCTGCTTTGTCAATTCTTTTCCACCTTTGACTCCTCATCTGGAGATGGCTCCTTCTCTTCTTCTGTGCCTATATATTGATCTATCTCTGCCTGTCAAAGGTATGAATCACTTGGTTAAACTGGCCTCCTTCCAGTTCCTAATACATGTGCCTGACATTAAGAATCTGTTTTGCCATCTGGAGGTGGTTCCTCAAAACATATGGACCCCTGGAAAGATCCTTTAGATGTGCCAATCTTACTTTCAGGGAATAAATTTGGTGCTTTTGTCAAGTTCCTCTGCATTTTTTTCTGTCTACTCTAACTTTCTCTAGTTCTCTTTTACAAGTCAAGCCCAACAGATAACAAACCAGCATGCTCTTAAAGAAACTGAGACACACTCATATTGTCATTCTTCTGTACACAAAAGCAGAAGACATAGCTAAATTTCACTGAAGTGAAAGAGGAACCTGCAGGTTCTATTGTTGAAAAATCAGTTCATTTGGGGGCAGCTAGGTGGCACAGTAAATAGAGCACCAGCCCTGGAGCCAGGAGGACTTGAATTCAAATCCAGGATCAGATACTTAACAGGAAAAAACTAGCTTGTGTGACCTTGGACAAGTCAATGAACCCCAATTTCCCTACCTTCCCCCTCCAAATAAAAGCAAAAAAGAAAGAAAATCAGGTCATTTGGAAGAGAAGACAAAGTTGCTTTTATCATGTACTCAAAGTAAAAATGAAATGACCTTTCTTAGAACAGTCAGGTAGCTCATTTTTTAGAGTTTTCAGTGAGCTTAAGCAAACAGAAAACCACAAAGATGATTATAGCTTATGTGATAAAGAAGAGAAATTTTCCTAAAACCTTGACAAGATGCTCCAAATCAAGTCAACATAAATCATGATAACTTGTTGATTTAAAAGCAAAAATGGCACAGATTTGGATTTTAAAAAAGTGTTTCATGTACATGAAATGAGGGATCTAAGATACTTTAGACTACTCAGAAGCTTTACATCATGGTGACCAAAGAATATCATAAAAATGAAATTGACTATATCTCATTAACTTGACTATATATCAATATAAAGCCTTATCTTGTGAAAGGAAGAACTTCCATGAAGAAGAGGAATTTGAATGGTTCTGTTTGGACCAAAAAGACAGAACTAGAAACAATGTATGGAAGTTGTCAAGGTACCAGTTTAGGTTAATATATTGTTATTGTTCAGTCATTTAGTTATATCCAATTTTTTTTTGACTCCATGGACATGTCCATGACAGTTTCTTGGCAAAGATACTGGAATTGTTTCTATTTTACAGATGAGAAACTGAGGCAAATAAGGGGTAAAGTGACTTGCCTAGAGTCATATATGTAGTAAGTGTCTGAGACCTGATTTGAACTCTAATATTCCCAATTCCAGGCCCAGCAATCCACTATACCACCTATCTACACCTAGGTTGATGTAGAAAAAATTTAATAACAAGTAGACATATCCAAAAGTAGAATGAATTTCTTTGTGAAAGTTGTTTTCAAAATTGTTAGAATTATTATCAGAGCTAAATTTTGATAAGTTGACCTTTGAAGTCCTTTCAAACTCTTATATTCTATAATTTCATGATTGAAAAGAGATTAACTACAGATATGCAGTCATTTTAGAAATATCTTTTTGCAGTCAGCTTATAGCAATATTAAATCTCAAATAAACATTAAGTTAGAATAAAGAATACATATAAGAAGACTTTGTACTTATAGCATTTCCACTTCAATCAATTTATACAAACTATAGATCCTTCAAATAATATATTTAAAATATTGACTCTATAACACTGTCCTAAAGAAATTTGTTTGGTATAGAACAATTCCACAGTGAGTGGGCAAAAAAGCTAAGAAACCACTATAGTTAGCAAGCACAATCCTGGTCAAGGAAAAAGGATATATCACTAGTGGCTTAGAAATTCCTTTTCAAAATATTGAAGGGGAGGACGAAGAAAGACTTTGAAGAATATTTCCTCACCTTGAAAAAGTGAAAAGCAGTTGAAGAGAACACGCTTCTACAAAAGGCTTGGAAGGAGAAACAACTAAATCTAATCTCATCACGACATATGGGAAATAGAGCCACAGTGATGAACCATTTGGAAGATGAACATTGGGAGGGTCAAACTGAACAGTCTTGTCTAGGACAGTGATGCATGCTGGGAGTGTATATAATGGGAGCAAATAATAGATTTCTGCAGGAGAGAGATTGGCAATAGGACTTCACCATGGAAGAATGAACTCCAAGTCTTTCCTCTCTGTGGCTATTCTTTTTGAGGAAGTAGTTAGTATAAGTCTTATGGACCTAAGTGGATTGCTAGAATATCTGAACTATCAGCAAGAATTATTTTCTCTTGTCCTGTCCTCCAAATTTGGACAGAGGAGGGATACAGAACTGCAAAAAGGGTAGGGCATGTCAATTGTATCAACCTTTAATTTCCCATCTGACCAGACATAGGATAGAATTTTAAGTGATAGGAACATGCAGGTTCCAAGAGAGCAGGGCTTTCTTTATGCTCTGCATTACCGTCCTTGGGTACTATTCCAAGGTATATAACCTTGGGTACTATTCTCTTTTGTGTCGTTCATTGAGGAAATAAAATGTGCTCTAAGGTTGATGCTTTCTGTGCATTAGGTTTTATAAACAGATGGTGACGGTCATTGAGGGAGGAATTCTATACACTTATATCCCTAGGTCCTTCTGTATGGGGAGGAAACAAGTTACATCAGGGATAGCTTAAGTTGATGCCTGCCTCCCTAAGGGGAAGAATACTAATCTTCCCAGATGTCATTTGGATAGAGAAAATGAACCAGAGATTTGGAGGAGTGCTTCAAAGCTCACCTATTGACTTTGTCTCAAGAAAAACCCTCAGATACAAGGGTTATAGGTTCTTTTCTTTTTCTTCAAAATCCCATAATTTTTGGTACTGTGAAAACTGTTTTGTTGGAAGATCTAATGAGTTTTGATTATCAGTAGGTTTAAGATAGAGAGACACTCACAAAAAGTGTTCTCCTAATGACATTCAAGATATTATGTACAAATAATATATTCATTCTAAATAAAAAATCTCTTTGTAGATCTGAACTTCTGAAAATGTTCTTATTCACATGAACTCTTTTTGACGGCTTAGGAGACCAGGAATTTCTACTGGAAATCAACTGTAAAATAAAAGGATTTGCTCTATCAAAGCTGAAGGAAAAAAAAAAACATTCTGCCCAAGCTCTGTCAATTGATTCAATGGGCAGTCTTTTGAATTGATCTATAGTAGACAGGCACGACACATAGAACTGAACACTGAAGTGAATAGATTTTAAGCTCAGCACATCGTGCATTGTTTTAAGTGATGCTTTTTAAATGCCTTCTCAACAGTACTTTTCAATGAACATTTCTAAAGCCTGTATTATCCTTGTAATATGGTATCAGAGGAAAAAAAATGACCCAAAGATACATGATAAGCATAGTAATCCATAGTATGTTTCCAAGGACAATTTACACATGTGACATAGAATACTGAGAGACCTACCCAAAAGATAATGGAGGTAAGCCAGTCTTTCAAAGAAGATGTCATTAGATGATAACTTTTATAATCTATGTGCCAATATGGATCACATACGTACAGGTGGGTTGTCTAAATTCAGCTAACAGAAGGAATTGATAGATATGCTATGACATCTGGACCATCCCTGAAAGAAGGAGGAGAGCCAACACAATGACAAGGGCTGAGGGATGGAAGGAAAAGGTGTACTACTGCTGCTACTACTACTACTACTACAACTAAGTAACTACTACTAATGTAATCCAGATCATTTGAATTATATTTCATAGAACATAGCATGTACTCAAGCAGTATAATTGGAAATTAAGTAAAAAGAAAAAAAAGACCCACACAAACCCTTCCCATTGTACAATAGGCATGTCAGGTTGAGAGCAGTTCACATGGGTCTTACTTTTTAAGAGAGAAATTAACAAGGAGAGTACAGCATATTTAGAGGTTCTAGAGTCAGGGCATTGAAACTAGAGGACATGAATTTGAATCTCATCTATAAAATGAAGAGGTTGGATAAAATGCACTCTGAAGTTCCTTCCAGTTCTAAATATCATGTTCTATACAGAGGCATGGAGGAATTGCAATCTACATTAATGGAAGGTTTTCTTATTCCCATGAAATTGTGCATCCAATGATGTACCAACAAGACAATGACAGTAATCGGAACAATTTAAGCATTTTCTCTCAGTACTCTAAATAGTTCATCCTTTCTATATCCAGGAGTCACAACAATAATTCATTTTGAATTTCAATTGACATCTAAAATACTTTAGGTTAGGAAAAAATTACATTCACAACACATCTGTCCAATTTTATTCTCTCCTGTAAACAGCCTTTTTTTCTTTTTAAAATACTGATGAAAGAAATGGTTTAGTTTAGATAATTATATGATGAAAACTATGTATAATGAAACTAAATATTTAATATAAAGAAAACAGGCCATGAGCAATTGTGTGAAATTTTGTGAAAATATTAAAGTTAAATGATAGCATCTATGCAAATGCCATGAGAACAACAAAAATTCTCTTTTTAAACTACGTGGCACATAAAGCATCCTCAGTATTTTTTGGTTAGCTATTAGAGTTTATTTATTTTAAAATGCATCATTTAAAAACTGATGTACCAGAGGACAAGAAGATAAAAAAAATCACAGTAAAAACCTTTACAAATCACCGTTAGAGTCAAACAATATGTAATTTCATAGTCTAGCTTCAGGTTTTTATGATCTTTTCATTTTGATCTTAAATAGCTCTGTATAGTTGAGGTGTGTTTTAAATTGTGATTTATTATAATGAATGAATATTTCCTCTCCCTCATGGAAGTTTCTCTCTGGTGACCAGCTATAAGGATGACATTTCTTTTAGGCAGATTATTGCCATCATTTGTGCTAAATTTCTTGTTTATGTTCTCTTAGGCAAGTTACCTAGAGCATCATTGCTACTACCTTCAACTCTACCATTCAAGCTTTAGAGCTCAATAAATAGTTGTTGAATTACTAAATGAACCACAGGATAACAGGGTCACCATATTTATACCTCAGATATATGTTAGATAAACAGTCTGTCTTATTTTTCAGATAAGGAAACTGAGGATAGGTGAATTGTCCAAGATCACATAGGTGATCTGCCATTTACTAATGGCACAACTAGGGTTTGAACCTGGGTCTTCTGACTTTAAAGCCACTGCTAATTTCACTAATTCAATTTTTCTACACTGTCTTTGTGTAAGGAATTTAACTACCCTGGTCTACAACTTCCTCTACTATAACATGAGGGAACTCCACTAAATGCCCTATGATGTCTAAACTTCTGATACCTGTGCCTCTTTGATTTTTCTGGAGGGATTCTTTAACTTTATCAGATGGGGAGAATGAATACTTTAGCCACATTTCAGTACAAGTTCATTCCCCCTGATGGATCAGTGGATATGTCATGAGTTGAAGGCAGAGCAAGAGCAAGGCAGAAGTGAAAGGCTTGTACTCCAGAGAAGCTTTGCAACTCCAGTGTCACTATGATGCCAGCTCATAGGGAGCCATCCATAATGAATACTCATAAAGGGTCATCTATGGAAAAACAGAAATGTTGTACAAAAGCTCTCTTAGACCTTGTTTACTAGGGATAGAAATAGAAAGCTGGGCCAGGTAAGGCTAATGGCATATACTTAATATAATTCTGTATAGTTAAGAGATAAATTGGGATGGAGCAAGTACTAGTTGGAATAGAAAGTGGAGTCAAATAATGAGATTAGAGGTCAAAGTCAAGGACAATATCTAAAGTGTCAAACTAAACCACAGTGAAAAGCAGGATTTGTAGTCTGAAGAGGCATGCCAGGATTGATCTCCAAAACTCAAGATCAAATAGATATAGGGTACAGCCATAGAGAGTTTTCATATCTAGTAAAGTCTTGGGTTCTAGGCCTGAACACTAGAAGGGAGAACCAGCAAAAAAATAGAATCTAAAAAGGGAAACTGGGAAGTTAACCAGGGTCTACCACAAGAGGGTAAGTTCACACAATAACACAACTGGGTATGGCTAGTGATTATGCAACAGGAAGCCTCTGTTCTATAAGTAAGCATTATTCTTGTGAAGGGAGGATGAAGAATTCATAATATGGGATGCTTCCCAGAGAAAGGAAGTGATCTATACTCTAGGTGCTATACGCTAGGTCCTTAAATAAACTCTAATAAAAGTAATCTATACTCTAGACATATTTAGCAATATGTAGCAATATGTCTTCAGGAAGATCACATACAACCTTAACAAACAGGTTTGCATCTAAAAGACCTATTCCCTCTTTAAATCTATACTTGTAAAAGCAGAATCTTCTTTCTTTTTTTTCTGGGAAAGAAGGGGGAATAAAAGCCCTTGAATAATATCTTCTTATGACTATTCTCTAGTGTCCTTAATAAACGACATATGTGAGATATAAGACTTTGATTTGAGGCACAATATTTTAATTCCAGGGAAGAAAATTATAACAATTTACCAAATACCAACTGAAGAAGACACTTCATGAGCGTAGGAAAGAGGAAGTTATTTCTATGAATACAGCTGTCCGATAATACTTCTATGTCACTCCCTGATATATGGGAGACAAATGGCTTCTTATAGGATATAATGATTCTCCACGTTTTAAAAACAATAATATTTTGTTGAATATAACAAATACACCAGAAGTGTTTTAAGGTAAAATGGATAGAAGACAAACCATCATTTTAAAATAATTATTAAAAAATTTCTAGACAATAATCATTTGAAATCAATTACAGGTAATATCTTCTGATCTATGCCCAAATCTACCTAATTATCCTTTTATGAATTCATAAAATGTCTGACATTTAACCAACTTCCCCTAAAATTATTCTATAATAATATTTTTGCTTTATGTCCTTCCACAGAAAGAACTTAAAATGAGCTTCTTTTTCTTAACATGTTATTTCAATTTAATTTACCATTTGTTTCAAAAGTCACCATCAGAAAATTAAATTGAAATCACATGCCAAGAAAAAAATGATATGATTAACATGACATGTTAGTATATGATATGACATTAGTATTGTCTAAGCCTAAAGATTTTACATTTCATTTTAAATTAAGGTTCATATTTCTATGAACATTGGAAATAAGTACACAAAGAAATTAAAATTCAGTGTTATCAAGGGTAAAATGAATCTTTAGAAATCCTTCATTAGATAGGTTATGACTTCCTTGCTATTTTCATAGGTGATTATATATAAATATATATGTATATATATAATATGTGTGTATATGTATGTATATAAATGCATATGTGTATGTATAGCACCAGACTCAATCTTTCAAAATATTATATGACTATATAGTTTGGCATAGTTATTTAAATTAACTACTATAGATGGAATACACTATAGTGCCTTATGATCAGTAAGACATTTTCCTATCCTGCCTTAGGCAATTATTAGGGGTATAGCCACTCATTTAAACTTCCAGTAAAGTTAGAAATGGCTTGCATATCTGTAAAAGGAACTTTTATACTGTGAGTTTTCTAAACAGATACAATCATAGATTCAGACTAAAAGCACCAGAAAATAAAAATAAGATAAAAGGATGAAATTAATATTATTTAGTTATAAGGATGATAAAATAGAACTTTTAATTGGATGATTTAATTATTCCTGATCATCCCAGGTCTACCCAGAAGTACAATGGGAATATATAGTACTAGATATTACTTCCCCAGAACTTGCATTCTGAATAGCACTGTATGTGGGTTAGGCTAATTGATTTGAATTTATTATAATAAATGTCATAAATGAATAATTTCTTTCATTGATTTTTTAAGCATGAAAATATGTCAATATTTTAGGACAGTTGATATCTCCTTTAATGTGAAAAACAATGGTGAAAGAAAGGTCTTACTCAAAGTAATTATTGATTCTTAATGAAAGGTAAATTCAGTACCTAGAGTAAAACTAGTTTTTTGGTTATTTAATTTAAAGCACAGGTGAGAATATGGCTTTTTCATTTTTATTACTCAATTCAGGCTTCCATCATTTCACTGAAGTTGACGATCACTTTAAATCTTTAAGTAGATGGTATATGATTTGCTGTGGGAAAAGAAAACATACAGTGATCAATTGGGAGTCATCATTCAGGATAATGAGCCAACATCCCACAGGGTCATGATTTTAGTTTAGTAGTGAAAAAAATAAAGCTCTTAGTCATTTAAAAAAAAGTTTTTGGTTTGTTTTTCAAATGAGAAAAATGCATTGTACAGGAGAAAATGGAGTTCCTGAGATACATGGAAAGATATATGTGTCATAAGAGATACGAATACATCTGGATTACATGAAACAACAGAAAGAGTAGCCAGTGTTGCAATAGCTCAAGTAGGGTTGGAGGACTTACTCATGAGCACGAAGGATCTCTAGAGTATTCTTGCTACTACTTTAGTTCATGCTTTTCTGTCTTGTCTACACTTCTTACAGTTCTTCACCTAAAGATTTATTTAGACCCTTGATCCTAAGAATGTTTTTTGCAAATTAAAAATGAAGAAGTTAAACCAAAAACAATGCCTTTTTGCAAATTTTGGGAGACCCATTTTCCCTAGTGTTTTTTTTATACCAACCAAACTGCTTCTGTGCATATTTTGTTGTATATGCAACTTTCTGTCATTGATCTCTATTGGTAAAAGCAACATTAGCTGACATTTATATAGAGTTAAAAGTGTTATAAAATGTTATACATGTGCACACACATGTATATTTATCCCTCTCTTTTTCTCTGTCTCTGTTGCTGTCTGTCTCTATATAATCACATCTCAATTTGTTTTTAAAACAACCAGATAAGATAGATGTTACTATTATCACTATCAATTTTACAAATGAGGAAAACAAGGATTAGAGAAGTTGTTATTTGTCTATCGTTACAAAACTAGTAATTGTCAGAGTTAAAATTATTACCACTTAGGTCTTCCCCACTATAGGACTTAAGTGATACCCACTGTTGCATGGGATTATTGGGTCACAAGTTATGAACAGATTAATTGTTTTTTGGTGGTTTCTTTTGTACAGAGATTGAAAGAAGCATGTGAAGAGTTTTATGAACTGATGAAATATGAAGTACATTGCATTAAAACAATATTTCTAAGTACTCAAATAATGTAAATAAAAACAATAGAGGGGAGAAGCCAATCTCTGATGACCAATTTTGTCCCCCATAAACAGATGATGAAATACTTTTTCTTCCTTTTTTAGAAAGGGAAGGAATGTTTATAGAAAAGGAATATAGTACAGACTGTCACATGCTAATAATGTCTTGGTTAATTTTATTATTTTTTTTTTTTTCTTGTGAGGGAGTGTTCAATGTGAGAATAAGTAGAGTAGGTCAAAGAAGCATTTTTATATAAAAACAAAAGAAATCAATAAAACAATTAAAATATACTTTCTCAAAATCCCATTATTGATGATGTAGTAGGGAAAATATTTTTCAAAGCTATTCTTATCCCAATTTACTTGAGCCCTGTACATATTTTTCATGAAGTTTTCTATAGGTAAAATAAGTGATTCAGACTCAGAAAAATGATCTGCTGAATATGAAAGTATCATTTGAGATTTTATATCATCACTTGGAGGTAGATCAGTCAAATCAAAGGAAAACAGAATTGTTCCCACAGGAAGGACTAAGAACTCAACCAGTGATTAAAAAAACAAAAACAATGTTTACTGCTGATACAGCTTATTTGGTGTCTTTATTTTTGGTATAAAAATCTTTATTGATTTGTTTACTTTTACTTTAAAAGATTCAGTTCTGCATTCCTTTGAGTTTCACATTTTCTCCACTTCCCTGCCCCTCGTGCCTGCCCCCCTGGCCCCCACCCCACCATGGCAGCATGTAATCAAGTATAGGATCTTCAAATACTTTCACATTATACATTAGTCAGGTTGTGAAGAAGGATTGTAACCAGTGGGATGAGCAACGGGAAAGAGGAAGCAAAGCCAAGCAAGAAAAAGAAAGAGAGCTGGTATTTTGCTTCAGTCTGTATTCAAACTCTGTTTTCTCTAGTTTTTTTTTAGTTCTTTCTCTGAATGTAGACATCTTTTTCTATCATGAATCTTTTGGAGTTGCCTTGTATTTCTGAGAAGAGTCCAGTCTATCAAAGTTGGTCCTTATACATACATTATTTCTGTAATTGTGTACAAATTTATCCTGGTTCTGCTCTTCTCACTCAGCATCAGTTTGTATAAATACCTCCTGGTAAATAACTTTTTTTCCAAACAAAGTCAATGTAAACAAGATTAAGAGGGATGTGGGAAATTGGGAGAGAATTTTTACAACCAGTGTCTCTGATAAAGACCTTATTTCTAAAATATGCAGAGAATTGGGTCAAATCTATAAGAATACAAGTCATTCCCCAATTGATAAGTCGTCAAAGGATATGAACAGGTAGTTTTCAGGGAAGAAATTAAATATCTCTATAAGCATATGAAAAAAATGCTCTAAATCACTATTGATTAGAGAAATGCAAATCAAAACAACTCTGAGGTCCCACATCTCACCAGTAAGATTGTCTAAGATGACAAAACAGGAAAATGACAAATGCTGGAGAGGATGTGGGCAAATTGGAACACTAATGCATTGTTGGTGGAGTTGTGAACTGATTCAACCATTCTGGAGAACAAACTGGAACTATGCCCAATGGCTCTAAATAATTTCATACCCTTTGACCCAGCCATACCACTTCTAGGGTTGTATCCCAAAGAGATCATAAAAGTGGGAGGAAGACTTGTATGTACAAAAATATTTATAGCAGCTCTTTTTGTGGTGCAAAGAGCTGGAAATTAAGGGGGTGCCCATCAGTTGGGGAATGGCTAAACAAGTTGTAGTATATGAATATAATGGAATATTGTGCTATAAGAAATGAGGAGCAGATGGCCTTCATATTTACCTTGATATCTTTATTAAATCAATCAATCCATGCATCATCACTTATTGAGTATCTACTTTGTGCTTAAAAATGTACAGTCAACTACAGTATGCCAGGCAGGAAAAGAATTTTAGGAGACATCACACTATGATTATTTTGAGTGGTGACTTAAGGAAGAAGCAGTTGCCTATAGTCATCAGGGCAAAAAGAAGTGGTCTAAGAAAAATCTTGGGAATGACCTAACCTGTCACAATTTGTTACATTGCTTTTCAAAAACCACAAAAAGTCACCTACATGGAGTAAGCATAAGTCTACTCCTAGCTTTCTGGTCATTTATTTAATAGCTTGCCCTTTCTGCCATTGAGAGAGGGAATTTGTGTTCTATACCATGCTTCCTATTTCTATAAGCCTAGATATCTCCACTTTATATGGGCCCAGTTGGTCCCAGAGTCTGAAGCAGGATTAAAACAACAGCTGGGAAGTTAAAGTATATGGACAAAGGAATGCAATGGCAGAAAACCAGTCGGATTGTCAAAAATATGATACAGTGGAATGATGCAAATTATTTGAATTATATAGATCAGGTGTTTTTATATATCTATGTATCATCATTTGTGACTACTTATTCTTTTAATTTTAGTTATAAATAATGTAGTACTATACATATTAGTGGGAATAAATATTTCTACTACTAACTTGGAAAGAGATCATTGTCTTCTAAAAATAATTTAAAACCCCCAAATTTCAATTGATTGTGATGCACATCAGTGAAAAGTTTTGTGACATTTAAAAAAAGGAATGAATGCAATGTATAAAATGGAAGATAGTTTACAGCTTCATGTTCATCTAGTATTGTATTGTGTGCCAATGTCAAATGTTGTACTTTCCTTTATGACTATAATATAGCTGTAGTTAGTTATTAAAATTGAATTATTTAGCCAATAAATTGGTAGATCCATTTCTCAGGTGATATATGAACTACTAATTAAGCAAATACACTTAGTTTCCATTTCTAAATAATTTGTTCCTCATGAAAACAATTTCTCTGTAGCCACACATAGACAGATGAGTATAAACATGTTCTCAGGCACACAAAAGAACACATATATTAACTAATCTAATGCATTTGACTGTATGATAACAATATACAGAAATGGGTAAGTTACCAGAAAACAGGCTGTTTTGAAAAGTTCACAAGGCAAAGCAAACACTTAAAATACATTTTGAAGAGTCCTCCATTTAGCTGAAACACAGATTTTGCATTCAAAACACATTCTTTATCAGCTTTTAAAATTTGTAGAATATTAAAATCATTTCCATTCAGTATTATTTATTAGAAAAGAAGGAAAATCAAATCAAAGGGCAGTGATTTCTAAATAAAATTCCAGAAGGCATACATTGAACTCATTAATTATTAGGATTTATATTCAAGTTAAAGTTGCCTGCGGGCTTAGTTAATCTACAGCGATAGAAGCTGCATTATAGATATGAGAAGATACACAGACATTAACCAGTGCAACAATGAAAAATGTTGTTTTCTCACAAATAAACTGTTAAACTGTAATGTTGAAACGTGTCTCCAGAGATTTAGTTACAGAGAACTTCCTTCAGGCATCCATTTCTTTTTCTTCCACATCACTCTGAATGAATGTATATTCATTAAGGATGGTTGAATTAATCTAAAAAAAAGTAATTACCTGTGAACTTTTAACACATCAAGAGAATCAGATGAAACTGAAAATGTTCTTTGAGCTACTGAAATATTCAGTGAAATGTGAGTTTCACAAATGTATATTCAAATTCGGGATTAAACAAAGAAATAAAGGACTAGTGTGCACTTAGAATAGATGAACCAACATTCAGGAGACTGTAAGGTGGTTAGAAAGGTCATCAATATACTTTTAGTCCATAATAGCATTCAAGATTATCAAATATCACAGTTAAGTCTGAAAAACTCACTCAAATGTTTATAACAAATTGTCTTAGTATATCCAAATTTTCACAGAATCTCAGCAGAACTAACCTTTGGCATAAATAACATAAACAATTATTTTCAGTAGCAGGCTGGGATGCAGGATAGTGGCATCCTGGTAAAGCACAGGAAGTAGAAGGAACAACACGTAGATAATGTCTCCCTCCTAGTTAGAAAACTTGTCACCAATTTCTATGGATAGGGAAGTAGTAATTGCCCAAAATTAATTTACTAGAAGGTCCAGGGGAAGAAAAAATGGCAATTTCAAACTAGTCCATGTAGATATGCGGGTTGTGAATACAGTGCAAAATTATGTTTGGTCCAAAAAATATTGGAGAATGATGTCCAACAAAGTATGTAAACCCAGCTATAATATTGTTAAGAAATCCTTACTGCTTATCTATAATTCTCCCAGAACTTTTAAGGGTTTTTATTGGTTCAGTATCCAAGTGATATGTATTATGCATTTGTTCCTTTGATAGAGCCAGAATTGGGAATTTATGTCTATTTTGTCTGTGGGAAAAGCATCCAGGTCAATACTCTAACAGTAAAAAATATGATGGATGAAATATTCTCCAAGTTTTACTAGAGATCTTGTACCTGATCCCTCAACTGAGGCATTTTCTTTCTCCTGAGTCAGTGACTGAAACCAAGACTTGTAACCATAATGGTCAGCCACATAGTTTGAGGAGGAATTGCTAAAAAGTATCACCCCCCACAATACCTATAACTCCAATATTAGAGTGCTTGGTGCTAAATAGAAGTGTTATGATAACTAACCAAATTAGAAAATGACCTCTATTAGACCACTTGCTGATATCTAAAATGCCAGTATAAAGCTATAAATATTTTAGGAAGCTGTCTAGAACAGTGCAACAATGACCACACATGATTTTATACAAGTGGTGAGCAACACATGAGTAGAATGGCAGATTTAGTGAGCAGTTGTATGAAACTTAATACTTTGAGAATTTGACAGGAACCAGAGGGATCATCTACCCCAACCACATAAGTGATTATCATTTTTTAAACTTCCAATAAAAATGAACACAATGTCTCTTTCAGTACTCAGTTGTACTTCTGTATATCTCTAGTTGTTGGGAAGGGTTTTCCTAGTATCAAGGCTTCTCCCAAGGGACAGTCTTTAAGTGACTGAAAGCAGTTATTATGATCAACCCCAATGTGACCCCACAACTCTCTTCTAAGGAAAAATATCCCCCATTCTTTATGCAGATCATCATATAGCATAATACCATGGATCTTTACCATTTCCATTGCCTTCTTCTAGATGATCTTCAATTTAATAACATCCTTATGAAAATGCGTTCAACAGAACTGAACATGATATGTCACTGTGATCTGACCAAGGCAGAGAATAGCAGGACTATCACCTCCATAATCTTAGACACTATGACTCTCTAAATGAAGCATAAAATTGCATTGACTCTATAAGTTATCACATTACACAGTTGAATAGTATTGAGTGCATTGTCCAGTAAGACTTCAAGAATCTTTTTTCCCCTTCAGATAATAAAATGTCTAATTAAACCCCCCACATCTTTCACTTTTTGCATCCAAGGATAACTCTTGGATTTATCCCTCTTAAGTTTAATCTTAATAGATTTTGTTTAATGTCCTAGCTTTTCAATATTTTTTGTACCTTGCCTGTGAAGTAATGTTATCTCTCTCTCCATTTGTTTATTTGTTTATTTTAAAATCATGACTTTCATCATTTCATTCAAGTCACTGATAAAAAAAAACGATGAACCTGCAAAGAATCAACCATGACATCATAGGGTAAGGCACAGAAATAAATGAAAAAATTTGACTTGAAAAGATACCACTGTACAATTGAGAATTTGTACCACATTGGGAAAAATCATTGTGAGACTGTCAGGAAATGTGGGACATTGTAGGACCTTGATTTTTTGTGATTTACCTGCTGTAGAATGTATGACATTCTGTGAGATTTCATTTTGTTTTTCTTTAAAAAAAATAAAACTTTGTTATATGGTGATCAGCATGCTTAGAAAATGCTGCTTATATATATATATATATATATATGTATATATAAATTATAATATAAATATAGTTACCCAGAGGAAAAAAAAATTCTACAACTTTTTTTTGCATTTTAGCCTGAAACAAGGTGCCCCCCAAAAGTGTCCCTAAGTCTTTCATGAGATAGGTAGCACTTAACAATTTCATTTTTTAAAAGGGACAAAAAGCTCTATCCACAAAACAATCAGAAGTTGAAAGGCTAAAAATTTACATTCATAGGGCAATCAAGGCAGTCTTTATTTCCTCTCAGAATGGACTCCTATGAAAAAAAGAAATCAGATTAGTGTGAATCAAGCTCATCTTCCTAATTTAAACAAAGCCAGTAGAAAGGAGAATGATAGAAAATACACCAGAGCAACCTTTCCCTGTTCTATCATCAAGATGTCTTTTTCCCTTGCTGTTTGTATGTGTTGGTAATAATAAAAATTTTCAGAACCTAGAACTTAAATGATGATGACATCTTTTTCTACCCTTCATATTGTACTCCATGATTGTTTCCTTCATATTCAGTAATAAATGGAATCTGTAAATATCCATAAATATGCACATATATACATACATACATTTCCCTGCATCCTCTCTGTCAAGGAATAGCTATAGGTGAAAAATATGGGGGAGGGAGGGAAAATGCTCTTTTGTTTTCCTCCCTATTCTCCCCATTCCTCTGAGAGACAAATGACTCCTGCATGGTGTCTGATATTATGCTAGATGAGCCTAAGTATGAAGATGTAGATGTTACTGCTGCTAGAGTGGAAAGTGTGTCATGAACGGCCAACCATGCCACTCATTCCCATTCTTCCATGACGCTTCATTGAACATGCTCTATACCATCCTACTACAGTGCAAAGCAAGTAACCCAGGTTCATTTTCCAGTAGAATTCCTGTATAATTCAGAAACTGAATCTGATACTAAATTGTAAATTCTTTGATAGTTGAGGCTGTATCTGCTTTGTGACAGCTGACCTAACAACTAGTTCAGTGCCTGACCCTTGGCGCGTACTCAGTTGGTGTTGAATTGAATAGAAGACATTGAATAACATTAACATACATTCTCATAAAGCAATTGCTCAATAAATGCCCACAACATTCCTCACTATATATATTCCTCACTGTATTCTATGGTGCTCTCACTCAGTATATACTTCACTATTACTAGTTCAGAACATTAAATACATTGTTAGCATAACTTTAAAGTCATCTTCCCCTCTTCCTCCCCAATATTTAGAACTACATACTGAAGCTTCTTCTTTTTTTCATTTTTGACAAGCCATGTCAAGGGAAATTAAATATTAGGGAACAAAAGAAAAAAATTTAGAGTCAGCAAGCACTTGTGTAATTTGTAACTTAAAATGGGCAATTAACCAACCTTAAAACCATCACATGCATTTTATTCAGTGTTATTTTTTTCCTTCAGTAATGTTTTTCAAGAAGAACAAGTTTTATTCTCAAAACACAATGAAGTAGGGGCAGCTAGGTGGCTCAGTGAATGGAGCACCAGCCCTGGAGTTAGGAGGACTCGAGTTCACATCCGGCCTCACTTACTAGCCGTGTGACCTTGGGCAAGTCACTTAACCCTGATTGCCGTCCAAAAAGCAAAAATAAAAAAAAAACAATAAAGTAAAACAAAAAAAGTAAAAAATATTAATGGCAACCTAAAGTTGCATGTTATCTTATTACCAATAATGACCTTGTGTCTCAATCATACAAAGAAACTTTAATATTTATGGTAATTATATTGGTTTCTTTGTCCATTATTAGGTAAATAAAAGTGTGAAAACTCCATCCCAGATGCAGTCAAGCTACTCCTCAGGATATTATTTTCTTGGATTTTTATTGGGGGCACTGAGAACTTAAGTGACTTATACACAGTTAGAATACTCAGATGTTTCAGAGGCATGACTTGAAACTAGACCTTTCTGACTTCAAAGCTATTGCTCTAATTGTTATATGAGGCTATCTTTGTCTATATTAAAGTATAGTAAATAAAATAGCTGTTCTTTAATCTTTGTGATAATTTATATGCCAAAAGATGAATGAGAATAACTTGAATTTTAAAAATCTGCATATGTTAAAATATTTCAATGTTCACTGGATCCATAAAAACATTTATAATGTTACTCTTCACACAGTAATTTAGCAAAATTCCTCTTCTGTAATCTAACCATTTCTCAAGAACAGAAGCATCTGGATATAACTATACACAGTTGAAAACATATTTTTGTATTGGGGAACTCAATAAAAGGTATAATTATTCATCCACTCCTCTTAAACATTCCATTTTCCTTTACTTATGATACAAAAAGGGTCCTATTGGGGCAGCTAGGCAGCACAGTGTGTAGAGCACTTGAGCCTGGAGTTAGAAAGATCTGAGTTCAAATCTAGCTGTGTGACCTTGGGCAAGTCACTTAACCCCAATTGCCTTGCCTTTCACCCTCCAAAAAAAAAGGGGGGGCCCCATTAGGGGAATTTTCTTCTTTCTTTTATTGAGAAAAACATAGCATTTATTTTTAAGAGATTTTGAGTTCCAAATTTTTCTACCTCCCTCCCTTCTTCTAAAAATGGTAGGCAAATTTGATATAGTTTATACATGCACTATCATGTAAACCATTTCCAATATTGTGGAAACCATTTCCACAATTATGGAAGAAGAAACAAATTAAACAGAGATAAAACCATGAGAAAGAATAAAGAGAAAAAATATTCAATCTACATTCTGAGTTCATCTAGTTCTTTATCTGGATATGGATAGCATTTTCCTTCATGAGTCCTTTGTACTTGTCTTGGATTATTGTGTTGCTGAGAAGAGTTGAATCATTCGTAATTGAGCATCATACAATGTTGCTGATATTGTGGACAAAGTTTTCCTGGTTCTGACCATTTCATTTTGTATTAGTTTGTACAAGTCTTTTCAGGTTTCTCTGCAATCTGCCTGTTCATCATCTCTTATTGAAAATAATATTCCATTATATTCACATTCCACAGATTGTTCAACCATTCCCTGATTGATGGGCATCCCCTCCATTTCCAGTATTTTGCCACCACAAAAACAGTTACTATAAATATTTTTGCACATGTAGGTCCTTTTCCCTTTTTAATGATCTCTTTGTGGTACAGACATGAGGTTTTTATCAGAGATACTTACCTTAAAGATTACTTTCCAGCTTTCTGCTTTTCTTTAAATATTGGTTGCATCACTTCTGTTTGTACATAAGCTTTTCAATTTAACGTGATCAAAATTATTTTTTCTACATTTCAGAATGCTCTGTATCTTTTGTTTGGACATGAATTCTTCCCCTCCCTGTAGATCTGATCAGTAGACTATTTCTTGCTTTTCTAATTTGATTGCTTCATTGTCTAAAATGATACATTTTAGCAATATGTGATTTCCTTCATTCTCTTTTAATTAGGTACAATTTTGCTTTTACTTTGTCTAAGATCAGTATTGCTACCCCTGCTTTTTTTTTTAACTTCAGCTGAAGTATAATAGATTCTACTCCTACCCCCTTACCTTTAATCTGTGTGTCTCTTTGCTTCAAGTGTGTTTCTTGTAAGCAATGTATTGTAGGAGTCTGATTTTTTATTTATTCTACTATCCACTTTTATTTTATGTGAAATTTCATCCGATTCACATTCATAGTTATGATTATTTCTCCAGCTAATTTTATAGATGACGAACTGAGGTAAACAGGGTTAAGTGATGTGCTCAGTGTCACCCAGGTAGTAAGTATCTGAGGCCAGATATGAGCTCACGAAGATGAGTATTCCTGACTCCAGGGATGACACTCTATCCACTGTGCCACCTAGTTTTGTGGAACTGCTGCAACATCCTCTCCAAAGTAAGGTGAATTTTGATGGTCCAAAGATGCCTATTTCAGTTGGGGTTTACTGGGTAGGTTTACTTGGTCTCAAAGACCAAGCCTTAAACCAAATTCACTCTGGAAGTTAAGGATAGGACAACAATAGGTCTCTGCACAAGTACCACTAAATGGTTGTTATTTGGGCCCTCCTGCCTCAGAGTGAATATAAATAGTAACTGTTTATCTTTTGACCAGCAACCCTGGGGGTCTTCCATCACAGCTTGATTTTTTTTAAAGGGCCATTCCTTGACTCACTTCTTAAAGAGGCTTATTCACTAAATGGGCATTACTTTACTCAAAGTTTGAACCTGAAAATGCCTTAGCTTAAAAGAGCCAAGGTCTCCCATTACATCCTGTTGCCATCTCCAGTCATCCTGATGAATATTTGGCCATTAGACCCAGACTCTGGAGGAGAAAGTTAGGCTGGTGAACTTGCACAGCCCTTCCTCACTTAGATCAAGTCAACTGCAAATTATATCACCATTGTTCTAATGTCATGGTCCTCTTTGTGAACAAAGGGTAAATGCAATAATATGATTACTACCTGTTCATTTCTCTCCATCTTAAAATCCCTCCTGTTCGTCTTCTGTCTTTTCATCCTTTCCCACCTCACCAGGGTAAACACTCACACACACTTATATGTAAAATAATTCTATACATACTTCTATTTATCAGTTCTTTCTTTTTATTTTGCTTTTTTTTTTTTTTTGCTTTTTGGAAGGCAATTTGGGTTAAGTAACTTGCCCAAGGTTACATGGCTATTTTTTTTGTGTGGGTGTTAAGTGTCTGAGGCCAGAACCGAACTTGGGTCCTCCTGACTCTGAGGCCAGTGCTTTACTCACTGTGCCACCTAGCCGCCGCTATCAGTTCTTTCTTTTGATGTGGTGGTTTCTTCCTTCATAGGTCCTTTGTAGTTAATTTGGGTATTTATAATCAAAATGATTTAATTACTCAAATTTGTTCTTAAAACAATATTACAGTTACTGTAAACAGTATTTTCTTGATTCTGTTCATTTTGCTCTTTGCTATTTCATGCATCTATCTATATTTTTCTAAAATCAATCATTTCATCTTTCTTATAGTACAGTAGAATTCCATGACTATCACATACCACTTGTTCAGCCATTCCCTAACTGAGGGCATCTGTATAGTTTTCAATTCTTTGATACCACAAAGAGAGGTACTAAAAGTATTTTAGAACAGATGGGTTCTTTTCTTTTTTTCCTAATCATCTTTGGTAATAGGCCTAATAGTAGTATTTCTGGGTCAAAGAGTATAGGAACTTTAATAATGTTTTGAGCATGGTTCCAGATTGCTCTCCAAAAAGCTTAGATCAGTTCACATTTCTACCAATGGTGTGTTGTCCCCATTTTTCCACATGCTCTCTAACATATGTCATTTTCCCCTTCAATCATTTTAACCCATCTGATAGGTGTAATATGATGTCTCAAGTTTGTTTTAATTTGCATTTCTACAAACAATAATTGGAACATTTTTCATATGACTATAGCTCTGATTTCTTTATTAAAAACCTGCCTCTTCATATCCTTTGACCATTTATCAATGTGGGAATGACTCATATTCTTATAGATTTGAAAAAACTTTCCACAAATTTGAGATATCAGACCTTTTTCTGAGAAACTGTCTTTAACATTTCCCTCCAATTTTTTACTTTCCCTCTGATTATGGCTACATTTGTTTTATTTGTACAAAATCTTTTTTAATTTAATGTAATTGAAATTATCTATTTCATACATCATAGTGTTCTCTATCTCTTGTTTATTCATAAATTGTCCCCCTCTCCTTATGTCTGATAGGTAATTTGTACCAAATTCTTCAATTTTTCTTGTATTGTCTTGTTATGGGAATAGGAATCTGAAGATCTTCCCTGCTCATTGGCCCTTTGATAGGCTTAAGTGACTCTGAAAACCTTCCCTGATTTGAAAATATACCTTGGACCCTAATAGGCTCAATGTGATCACATGGAGCCTGTGGCAGAAGGCTTGTTTTTCAGGAATGCCCACACCTTGTTATTTTGTGATTGGGCAGTGGTTCAAGAGGGCTGTGACATTCTCTGACCCAGGAAAAGGCTATATATATATATATATATACACACACACATATATATACATATACATATACATACATACATATATATATACACCCTGATGTGAGGTTGTGCTTTGGGGTCACTTTGAGAAGAGTTGTGTGATTTGACCAGATAAGTATTTGGGCAGCTGTTGAGCCCCCTGGCTTTGAAAACCCAGATGTTGGTCCTTTCCTCTCTGGTAACTGACTAGACATGAATATAATGGTCAGCCAGCTGGAAGCCTGTCTCCTGATCTGTTTCTCAGTCTGTATTTTTTGTGTTCTTGTAAACTCTGTTTGTATTCTCTGAAATTTGGGGTGCTGACTTTTCCCCCTGAACTAGGTAAATGACAAATGTTTGATTAAAGCAAGATGGTTAACCCATTTTGAGTTGCTTTCCAGTAGAAAAGCAGATCTAAGAACCTGTGCTAGCAGCCATCCTGGGTATGCTATGGTGCTTACTGCTACACGTCTCTCTTTATAGCTAAGTCATTTATCAATTTGGACCTTATCCTGGCAAATTGGTGTAAGGTGTAATGTAAAGCCACACACGAGCAGCTTTCCAGAAGACTGCTGCAGTGAACAGCTTTCAAGGTTCTGATTACATAGTATAGTGAACACTGTATTCCATAAAAAAATCAGAGCAAAACACTCACAGAGAATGAAGGCGCATCATTCACAATATTACAACTTATGACAGAAAATCACAATATAGTAGTCACAAAAGCTTATCATTAAAATGGCCACATAGTTTTCACTAAAGTGGCCACAATAGAAGAACAAAGAACAATCATCTCAAAGTACAACAAAGTCTTCCACTCATGAGGCACACAAAATTAACTCAGTAATTGATTCAGCAATCAATTACTAAGTATCATGAATCATTAAGTACAATTATTAGAGAATACACAAACCCTCTACCCCTAGGTCACTAGTAAACTACAATTTCATCATTACTCAATATACATCTTGACTTTGGGTTGGTTCTCAGATTCCCTGGATCCCCTTCCATGGTCCCAGATTCTACCTGGATTCACCACACTGTCACCTGGGTTCAATGGCAGACAGCTCCCAGTACCTTGTCCAGCTCTCTGGCTAGGTCTTGCTCCACACTGAAGTTCACAGTGTCCAGTCCATCTCAAATCTTTCACAATTTCTGCTCCCAGGATTCAAGGCTCAACCAAGCCACAAACAGACAAAGTCTCTGCATCCCAGTCATGCTTCCTCAGTCTTCTGAAGCTCATTCAAAACACCAGAATGACCTTATGCAGTCTGGGGGTATGGGGCTCCTGGGCTCCTGTACTCCTGTTCAGATGAAGCTCCACCACCACAAGTTCTCAGGAAATTTTGTCTCAGTTCCTGATTCTCTCTTCTTTAGTTGCACTGCCTCCACTGGTACTATACTTTGTAATCCTACTGACTATGCCATAATGTAATATAATATATGATATAATAATATATATTTAATGTCTATGTCCAATTCTGCCAGACTGCTTTCCAGTTTTCCCAAATATTTGTACCACAAGGAGAATTCTAATCTCCAAAACTTAAGTCTTTATACTTGTCAAAAATAAGGTTACTATACTGATTTGCTGCTATAAATTATATGTCTACTCTGTTCCACTGATCTACCTTTCTGTTACTTAGCCAGTACCAGATAGTTTTGATTATTACTGCTTGATAATATAATTCAAGATCTGGTATTGCTACAACTATTCCCTTTACTTTCTCCCCATTATTACCTTTGATATATTCTTAACTCTTTATTCTTCCAAATGAATTTTGTAATCTATTATTTATTTTTCTATTTCAATTAAATAAGGGTTTTTTGGGTAATGTAAACAGGATGACATTTAGGTTAAAATTTTCATTTTTATGATATTGGCCTTGCTTGCCAATGAACAATTAATATTTTTCAATTATTTAAATCTGATTTTATTTGGATAAGAAGTTTTTAAAAAAATAAATTTTGTTCATGTAGTTCCTGAGTTTATTTTGGCAGGTATACTCCCAGGCATTTTCAACTATCTAGAGTTAATGAGATATCTCTTACTATCTCTTCTTTCAGGGTTTTGTTTGGGATATGTAGGAATGTTGATATATGTAGATTTATGTTATATCCTGCTACTTTGCTAAAATTATTAATTGTTTCAAGTAACTTTTTAGTTAAGTCTTTGGAATTTTCCAAGTACATCATGATCTCATCTGCAAAAAGAGATAGTTTTATTATTTCATTCCCTATTCTTGTTATTTTGTTTCTTTTTCATCTCTTATTACTATTGCTAGGATTTCCAATATAATATGAAATAAAATTGATGACAGTGGGCCTCTTTATTTCATATCTGATCTTACTGGGAAGACTTCTAGCTTATTCCCATTACAAATAATGTTTGCTAATAAATTTAGGTAAATGCTTTTTTTGGTCTCAATTTAAGGAAAATTCTTATACCTATGCTCTCATGTGCTTTAATAGAAATGGGTATTATATTATCTCAAAACCTTTTCCTTTATCTATTAATATAACCATGTGATTAAAAAACCCTTTGATTAATGATATAGTCAATTATATTAAGATTTGTCCTTATCTTAAACCATCCCTGCATTCCTGGTTTAAATCTCACTTGGTCTTTCTTACTGTATACTCTTTGTATTATATAGATGTAGTATTTTAGCTAGCATTTTTAGAATTTTGCTGTTACTTTGTGCACAGTTCATTTCACTTTGCATCAGCTCCAGGCTTTTCTGAGACCATGCCACTTTGTCATTTTCCATACCACAACAGTATTCCATCACGGTCACATACCACAATTTGTTCAATTTCCAAATTATTTGCACCACAAATAGCCGATCGAATAGGTATGGGGTAGTAATTCGGGTTTTTTTTTTTATTTATATTAGTCAAATCAGTAGTTAGTTACAACATTTTTTCACATGGCTCTAGACAGTTTTGGTTATTTCATCTGAAAACTGTTCATATTATTTGAACATTTATCAACTGGGGAATGGATCTTATTTTTTATAAACTTGATTCAATTCTCTATTTGTTTGAGAGATGAGGCCTTTATCAGAAAAACTTGCTTCAATTTTTTTCACTTACAATTGCTAACTGTATTTCCTTCAATCCTATTTCTTCCCTGTTTATTCTATTCTCTTTCTCCTTTTATCCTGTCCCTCTTAACACGTTTTCCTTCTTTGCCCTCCCTTCTATCACACTCTCTCTTCTCTCATCTGTTTCCTTTCCTACTTTTCTGTAGAGAAAGATAGATTTCTGTATACAATTTAGTGTGTCTCATTCCCTCTTTGAACCAATTTTGTTGAGGATAAGGTTTACTTGCTCCCTCCTCGATGTCTCCCTCCAATGTAAAGACTTTTTCTTGCCTCTTTTATGTGAGGTAACTTACCCCCATTCTCCCTCCCTTTCCCTTTCTCCCAGTATAGGCCTCTGTCATGCCTTTATGGTTTTTTAGATATCATCCCTTCATCTTCAACTCACACCTGCATCCTCTGTCTATATATACTCCTTCTTTCTGCCCTAATATTGACAAAGTTTGTATGAGTTAACCAGTATTATTTTCCCATTTATTAAACAGTTGAACCTTATTAAATCCCTTGTAATTTCCCTTCCTTTTTACTTTTTTATGCTTCTCCTAATTCTTGTATTGAAAATCAGATTTTCTATTCAGCTCCAGCCTTTTCATTAACAATTCTTTAAAGTTCTCTATGTCATTGAATATCCATTTTCCCTCCTGAAGGAGTATATTCAGTTTTGCTAGGTAGGTGATTCTTAGTTATAATCATAGCTCCTTTTCCTCTGGAATATCATATTCCAAACTCTCTGAACCTTTAATGTAGTAGATGCTAGATCTTGTATTATACTTACTGTTGTTTCATGATACTTAAATTGTTTCTTTCTGGCTGCTTGCAATATTTTCTCCCTGACCTAGGAGTTCTGGAATTTGGCTATAATATTCCTGGGAGTTTTCATTTTGGGTTGTCTTTCACAAAAATATTGGTGGATTCTTTCAACTTCTATTTTTCCCCCTGGTGGAAAGTTTTCCTTGATAATTTCTTGAAAGATGGTGTCTAGGCTCTTTCTTCTGATTATGTCTTTTAAGTAGTCTAATAATTTAAAAATGATTTCTCCTGGATTTTTTTTCCAGGTCAGTTGTTTTGTGTAATGAGATATTTCACATTGTCTTCTTTGTTTTTTCATTCTTTTGGTTTGGTTTTATTGTTCTTTCACTTCTCATAAAGTCATTGGCTTCCATTTCTTCCATTTTAAATTTTTTTTTTTTTTGCCTTTTGGAGGGCAATAAGGGTTAAGTAAAGGTTACAAAGCTAGTTTTTTGTGTGTGGGTGTTAAGTGTCCTAGGCCAGAACCAAACTCAGGTCCTCCTGATTCCAGGGCAAATGCTTTACTCACTGCCCCACCTAGCCGGCCCTGATCCATTCTAATTTTTTAAGGAATTATTTTTTTCACTGAGCTCTGGAGTTTTATTTTCCATTTGACCAATTCTTCTCTTTAAGGAGTTTTTTTTTTCCTGTCATTGAATTTTTGGGCCTTTTCTCCATTTGGTCAGTTCTTCTTTTTAAGACATTCTTCTCATCCTTGGCTTTTTGAACGTCTTTTTCCATTTAACCCAGGATGTGTTTTAAGGTGTCATTTTCTTCAGTATATTTTTTTGTTTGTTTCTCTTTTACCAAGCTGGTGACTTGTTTTTCATGGTTTTATTGCCTCACTCCCATTTCTTTTCCCAAATAATCCTCTACTTCTCTTACTTGATTTTCAAAATCTTTTCTGGGCCCTTCCATGGCCCAAGACCAACTCTGATTTTTCTCAAGAGTTTATATCTTAGACTTTGACTTTGTTATCTTTGGAGTACATTCTTTGATCTCCCTTGTCACCATAGTAACTTTCTGTTGTCAAAACTTTTTCTGTTGTATGCTCATATTCCCAGTCTATTACTTGATTTTTGAATCATTAAAATAGGGCTTTGCTACTAGTGTGGAGGGCATACTGTTCTAAGGTTCAAGGTTTTTGTGCAGCTGCTTTTAGAGATACTTCTAGGGATCTGTAAGTTTTCAGTTCTTCCAAGGTCATACGATCTAACAAGAGGTGTTTACTACTCTCTTGGCCTATGCTCTGGTTTGTGAGTGACCACAAGAGCTCTTATGTTCTGGAAATGTAAGAGAAGTCCTTGCTCCATGCTGGTCACGAGCTCTCATGTGTTAGGGCTCCTTCTTGCCCTAGGACTGCCTTTCAGGACTGGGATCCATATCTGAGTATGGACAAAGCAATAGAGTCTTGCTTCAATGTTAGCAAAGAGATTCCTGTAATCTCCTTCTGACCAGTTATTTGACCCCCTTACTATCTTTGGGCTGAGAGCTCCAAAAGTAATCACTGCCATTGCTGATTCAGTGGCTTCCAAGGCCTGCTCCTGGCTTGCTGCATCTGGGTCTATTCTGACATGGTCAGTGCTGGACTGTACTCCTCTCTCACTCTGGTGTTCTTCTAAGTTGTCTTGGGCTGGAAAATTGTTTAACTCCATCTTTTTGTGGTTTCTACCTCACTAGAATTTGTTTGGAGTCATTATTTAAAGTAATTTGGAGGGGCCTAGGGGAGAACTCAGGTGAGTGCCTGCCTTTACTCTGCCATCTTGGCTCCACCCTTTTTCACTCCCTTTTAGAATTTCTTCCCTCTTTAACCAGATGAGAATGAGGTTCCTGCACTGCTAGTCCTCTATCCCAACCTGCTTTATCTGTATCAGCTGTTCCTTTCACACCCCACTTACATAAGATAATTGCTCCTATTTACCTTTTTTAACCCAATGTTTTTTTTGTAGAATTACCCTATCATACACAACTCAGCCCCAACCTTTCTTTCAAACTACCTTAGTAATGATGACAGTTTTAAGAACACCAATAACATTTTCATATATAAAAGTAAAGAGTTTGACCTAAATGAGCCCCTCATAATTAGTCTTTAATGTTTTCCTTTATAATGGTAATGTAATTTGAATATGAAGATCACTTTATGTTGGCAAAGGTAGCAGGTACTTAGCACTTAGTAAGTGCTCAAGCCTGTGTTGGGGTAACAGAAGGTATGAACTCCTGTCTCCTGCTGCTGACATAACAGACAGGGGTTGGCTGAAGCAGGAAGTAGCTAATGCTGTGTATAAGAAAAGCCCCAGAGAGACACAGTCAGAAGTTCTTGGGACCAGCATCTGGTGGCAGAGCAGCTACAGAAGAGAGAATCAGGAACTGAGCCAGAATTTCCTGAGAACTTGTGTTGGTGGAGCTTCTTCTGAACCCAGGAACCCAGGTGAAGACAGAGGAGCCCAGGAGACGACTGAGGAAGCAGAAGACTGAGGAAACATGCTCAGTGATGATGATACTTTGTTTGTGGCTTGGTTGAACCTTGAATTCCTGGGAGCAGAAATTATGAAGTAGTTGGGATGGAGTGGACCCTGTGAACTTCAGTGTGGAGCAAGACCTGCTCAGAGAAGTGGACAAGGAACTGGGAGCTGTCTGCCATTGAACCCAGGTGACAGTCTGTTGAATCCAGGTAGAATCTGGGACCATGGAAGGGGATCCAGGGAATCTGAGAACTGGCCCAAAGCCAAGCTGAAAAGACCTCTCTGTGGGTACTGAGTAATGATGAAATTGTAGTTTACTAGTGACCTAGAGGTGGAGGGTTTTGTCTATGATACTTAATAATTGATTGCTGAATAAATGACTGATTGAGTTAACATATGTGTGCCCCATGAGTGGAAGATCTTTTCCCATGAGTGGAAGATTTGACTCTTGTACTTTGATACTATATTTTGATTTTACTTTGTAACTGATTGTTGAATAAGTGGCTGATTGAGTTAACTTAAGTGTGTCCCATGAGTGGAAGACTTTGACCACTATACTTTGAGATGATTGTTCTTTGTTGTAAATATTGTGACCACTTTGGTGACAACTATGTGGCCATTTTAATGATAAGCTGTTGTGAATACTCTATTGTGAATACTCCATTGTGATTTTCTGTGATAAGTTGTAATATTTTGAATGCTGTACCTTGATTTTCGGTGAATGTTATGCTTTTATTTGTTATGGAATAATACTGTCTAATCAGAACCTTAAAGGCTGTTCACAGTAGCATTCTTCTGGAAAGCTGCTTGAACAAGTCATTACATCCTTGTATTTCATTTTGGATTTCATATATCAAATTCTCCATTGAATCTTAGTCTTTTTGTTAGAAATACCTGAGCATCTTTCAGTTTCTTACATGTCCTTTTTTTAAAATTTGGGATTATACTCAACTTTGTTTGCTAAGTTATTCTTGGTAACAATGCCAGTTATTTTGTTTTTTAAAATATAATTTTCTAAGACCTATGATCTTTTAGTGTAGTAGTTTCTAATTCTTGTGAAATCTTAAATGTATCTCTGTACAATTTAAGTTGCTTTTATTCTTGTTGCTTGCAATGTTTTCTCCTGAGGTTGGGAGATTTAAAACTGAACTCTAACATTCCTGTTAGTTTTCCTCCTAGAATCACTTTCAGTTGGGGAACATTAATTTTTCCCCTTTTTATATTTTACTGTCTTGTTATAGAATTTCAGGGAAATTTGCTTTAGTAATTTCTTATAATAGTGTATCAAGATTCTCTTTTTTAAATCATAATTTTTAGGTAGTTCAAAAATTCTTATATTGTCTCTCCTCAATTTGTTCTCCAGAGCATTTGCTTTTCTAATGAGATATTTCAGATTCTCTTCTATTTTTTCCATTCTTTTTTTTATTTTGTTCATTATTTCTTAGTGTCACATAATATCAGTTGATTCCCCATACCTCATTCTAGTTTTCAAGGAATTATTTTCTTCCTTAAGAGTTTGGGCCCTTCTTTTTCCAGTTAGTTAAATTTCTTTTGATACTTTTATTATATTGATTCTATTATTTAGGTAAATTTTTTTTTCCATGTTCTCTCTTATGTGACTTTTGAAGTCTTTTTAAAGGTTTTCTTTAAAATAACTTTTTTGGATCTTGTGGCCATTTGATGTTGCAAAATTCATTTTCAACTGCTTCATGGTTGTTCTTTCCATTTACATTTTTGCCTTGTATAGATTATTTCCCTGCTTTTATTTTATTTACTTTGATTACACTTTTTCTCTCTCCACTTTCCACTCAGCTGCCATGCTGATTTTTCTGAAGTTTTGGTCTTATCATGTTATTCCTCTCCTCAATGAGCTTTAGTGGATGGGGAGACTAGGTGGCACAGTGAATAGAGCAAAAGGCCTGGAGTCAGGAGGACCTGACTTCAAATCTGACCTCTGACACTTAACACAAAAAACCTAGCCATGTGACCTTGAGCAAGTCATCAATTGTCCTGCCCTCCAAAAAGTGAAAAAAAAAGAGCTCTAGTGGCTCCCTGTCACCAATAAGATCAAAATAAATTCCCCTAGTATTTAAATCTCTTTCCCCCTTACTGGTTTTCTTATACCATAAATACAATGCTTAATACAGTGATTGGAACATAAGTAAATGCTAAATAGATTTTTAGTGATTGATTGATTCCCTTCTACAAACCCATAAAGCCAGGCACAAGCATCTTTTCAGAGGACTGCTGCTGTGAACAGATTTCAAGGTTCTGATTACATAATATAGTGAGCTATCTATTCAATAACAAATCAGAGCAAAACATTCATAGATAATAAAAATATAGCATTCACAATATTACAACTTACCACAGAAAATCAAAATACAGAATTCACCGTGTCACAATTCAACAACTTATCACTAAAATGGCCACATAGTTTTCACCAAAGTAGTCACATAGTTTTCAACAGAGTACATTCATTTAGTCAATCACAAAATCCTTAATTCAATCACAAAGTACAAAAGTCAAAGTTCTCCACCCCTAGGTCACAGTAAATCATAATCTTCTCAGTCAGCATGCAGTATCTAAGTAAAGTTTGCTTTCAGCTTCTCTTGAGCCTGGCTCTCAGCTTCCATGGTTCTTCTACCATAATCCAACTCCAGCTGTTACCTGGTTTCAAAGGTAGGCAGTTCTCAGTTCCTTGTCCAGCTCCTTGTCCAATATTGTGTCCAGTTACCTTCCATATTGAAGCTCACAGTGTCCAATTCACCTCAAGTCCTTCACAGTTCTGGTTTCTGGGAAGACAAAGCTTGACAGAGCCACAATGATATTAACACACATTGCCGGCACCATAATCAATTCACTATCTGCCTGTGAAATCAAATCAGACCCACCAACAAGGTCTGAGAATTCAACAGAAATCATCAATATAGAAATCAACACAGACCCACAAAAACGGGTCTAAGAGGTCAGCACAAATCATCAGGAAAATCCTAGGACCTCCAAAACCTTCTTCCAGAACTTGTGTAAACATACAACAAGAAAATCCTCTTTAATGGCTTCCAGTTAAGGTCCCAGGACTTCTGTACAAAGTATCACAAACGAGCATCAACACAGACAGAGCAGACAAACAGAGTGCCAGGATACCACAAGTTTTCTCCGTCTTGAGTCTGGCACCAATACACTTCTCTTCTCAGTTCGGCTGTATCTAACCTGGGCCTCTCCTTATATATATGGTCATTAGCTCCTCCCCTTCCTGTTTCAGGAGTTCATGAGTTCAAGGGTTCACAAGTTGGAGTTCACATGTTCTGTTTCTTAATCCCAGCTTCTTTGCCCTCCAGAATATCATATTCCAAGTCCTTGATCCCTCAGTGTACAAGCTGCCAGATCCTGTGTTATCCTGATTGTGTTTCCACAATATTCAAATTTTTTCTTCCTGGCTACTTGTAATATTCTCTCCTTGATCTGGGAATTTTGGACCTGGCTATAATATTCCTAGGAGTTTTCTTTTTGGAATCTTTTTTAGGAGGTGATTGGTGGATTCTTTCAACCTCTATTTTGCCTTCTGGTTCTAAAACATCAGGGCAGTTTTCCTTGAGAATTTCTTGGAGGATGATTTCTAGGTTCTTACTTTGATCATTGCTTTCAGGCAGTCCAGTAATTTTTAAATGATCTCTCCTGGATCTATTTTCCAGGTCAGTGGTTTTTCCAATGTGATTTTTCACATTGCCTTCTATTCTTTCATTTGTTTGGATCTGTTTAACAGCATCTTGATTTCTCATAAAGTCACTTGCTTTCATTTGCTCCAATCTAATTCTGAAGGAATAATTCTCCTTAGTGAGCTTTTGAGATTCTTTTTCCATCTGGCAATTTTGGCTTTTTAAGGCATTCTTCTTCTCATTGCCTTTTTGAGTCTCTTTTGCCACTTGAGGTAGTCTATTTTTAAGGTGTTATTTTCCTCAGTAAGGCTGTTTACTCTCATTTCATAATTTTCTTGCATCATTCTCATTTATTTTCCCATTTTTCCTCCACTTCTCTTATTTGCTTCTTAAGGTCCTCTATGACCTGTAACCAGCTCGTATTTTTCTTAGAAGCTTTTGTGCAAGAGTTCTGACTTCACTGTCTTCCTCCTGTTCCATGTTTTTCTCCTTTTTGTCACCAAAATAGGAGTGTAAGGTTGGGGTCCTCTGTTTATTTTATTTCCTTTGCCTGCTCATGTCGCCACTCAGTCACTTGACCCCTGGGTTTTTTGCCACAGTAGTACTTTGCCACCAGACAGGGACAGCTTTGTCCCAAATGGTGGGGTTTTCTCAGCTGCCAAAGGCATTAGTTGGGTGCCATCTCTGAAGCCTCCACAAACTCTGGCAAGCTTGTCATGCACCCCAGGACCTCCACCCTAGACAGCAATCCAGATCCAAGCAAGTTAAAGCAAGAGCGATTACTCCTCAGACATGTTGCTTGGTCCCCCTACGCTCTGCAGGCCAGGAGCTGAAATTGCCACATGGAGTTGGCTGCATGGCCGCAACAATGCCTCATCTGTTTCTTGCCTCAGGGGCAAAGGCTAACCATACTCCCAACTGATGGATCCCAAAGTCCACATTGCACTGATCTCTCACTTTATCCTTAGCATCTATGGGTTGATAATTCTGGAAACTGCCACAGATGCTGGTGATCTGGAGTCCCACCAGCCGTTGGTTTGTTAGGCCCACCCTGGGGCTAAAACCTCTGGCTCATGTGGGGCTGAGGTCGACTCCTAGAGTGCTGCTCTGGCTGTTTCCTGCTGGCCTGCTGGGCTGTCCTCAGTGGGAGGTTAGCTTCTTTATGTCATTTTGTCAGTTCTGTAGCTCCAAGGTTTGTTTAGAGTCTCTTTTTACATGAATTGGGGGGATGGAAGCTGGAGCCCCTTGGAAGTCCTCTTTCTACTCTTCCATCTTGACTCCGCCCTCCTCACACATTCTGTTTCTTAACAGACTTGAAAAAAGGCTCAAAAGAAACTTGAACTGACACAAGATGTTAATATAGCTGAAATAAGGTGTGAACTACTTCTGTGCTTGCCATTACAAAAGCTTATTTTAAAATATTCATATACTTTCTTGAAATTAAATGAACTTTATACTATACCTCCCTTCTCCCTACTTTTGTACTAGATATGCCCCATTCCTGGAATGTTCTTTCCCATCACCTCTACCTCTTAGTTGTTTCCCTGGCTTTCCTTCAAGGATGTTCTTAAATTCCACCTTTTAAGGAAGATATTTCTGCTCACAAGCTCCCCTGTCCAAACCTCTACCTCCTTCCCAGCTACTAATCCTTTCCCTTTCAGATTACTTTTACCTAGTCTGTTTGTATCATGATTGTTCCTTATTAAATACATATTGTCTTTTCTATTAGAATATATACTTCTTGGGTGGCTAGGTGGTGCAGTGAATAGAACACCAGCCCTGGAATCAGGAGGACCTGACTCCAAATCTGACCTCAGACACTTAACACTTTGCTAGCCTTGTGACACTGGACAAGTCACATAACCACAATTGCCCTTCCTTCCTTCCTCCCTCCAAACCCCCCCCCCCCCCCCCAAAATTAAGAATATATAGTTCTTGAGGACATGGATTTGTCCTCCCCATATGGTGGGGGTTTTTGTTTGTTTGGATTTTGTTTTTTGATCATTCTTTGTATTCCAAAGTATTAGTAAAACACTTGATACAAAGTAAGTGCTGAATAAATACTTGTTAACTGACCAAAATTATTTAATTTTCTCAGTACAATGTAAATTCCTTGAGGGCAAAAGTTGTATTGCTTGTTTGTATTTGTGTCCCTAGAACTTTGCACACTGCCTGGCACTTAGTGTAAGCAGAAGGAAGGTGGAATTATTTTTTCCTTTCTTTTTGGAATTTAGTTTCCCAAGCTCAGGCTAAATTGTAAATGTTTGAAGGATTAATCTCCTTTGAACCTTGATAATTCACAGCTATGCTGAGTCAAGTAGGTTATGTGCCTTCTGGCTCTGAGCCAATCAGGGTCCAAGTCTTTGTTATGTATTCTGGGTGGCTGGCATTTTGCTTTGGGGGTTTGGTCATGAGAAGGATCTTTTGATTTCTTGGTCAAGACTCTGAGTAGCCATATGTTCAGAGCCTCCCAATTGCTTAGATGTCTGTGCTCCCTTGATCCTGTGATGTATGTAAAGTGTATAGCAATATTGCTATGTTCAGGCAGCTGGAGCACTGTCTGTTGGTCTTTGTGATAATTTTTCTGCTTGTATTTTCTATACTCACTTCTTTCTCTGTAATTAAAGTAGAATTGTTAACCCTTTAAAACTGCCCTTCCTTTATAAAGCAGTTCAAAGAACTTGTGCTAGCAGGCCATCCTGAGTGTTCTAGGATGCTTGCTAATATACTTAGTAAGACCTCCTTCCCCTACTTCCCTTGTCTCTCTCCTTTTTTCTTCCCTTCCTCTGTCTCTGTTTTTTCTCTCCAATCTATTCTTTCTTTACATATCCTTTCAATATATCTTCTAGTTTTATTGTCCATAACTTGGTTAAGATCATTTTCTCAAATATCTTTTGATATTTGACCTCTCAATGCCAAGTTGAGGCATCTTTTCTCAGACTTTCATTTCATTTATCTCTATGACAATGGCCATTTTTCTCTCTAATAATTTATTTTATAACATCTATTTCTACCTTTTGCTACTACTTTTACCATTGTATTATCTCTTGTACTAACTTTTATTCATGAATGGCTCCCCAGAATTCTATCCTTACTTCTTTTCCCCCCTATATTTGCACTCTAGTGGCTTTCATTATTCCCATGGGAAACTGATAGATGGTCCAAATGCTCAATTCGTGTCCAGACAGTAATAGGAGAATTCAAAGAAGACTTCTAATACATTAGTTGGATCTCTTATGGCAAACTTATGAGAAGAAATAGCCAAGGTGTTGAATTGAATAGGCAGGATTGATAAGACTATGAACTGTGTCTTTGGAGAGAATAACCATACTGATCAGATTACAGAATCATTAGAGTATTAGTAACAGCAACAACAAAACAAACAAAAACAAAAACTACCCTTTCTAAAAGGAAGGAGATAAGAGTGTGTATATGAGTGTGAGAGAGTGTTTTGATAACCAAAAGTCAAATCTCTTGATTTTTTTATTCTTACTCTCACCAACCTACTTCAGCCCTTTTTCAATATATACCCCAATTGACCCTAGACTATTAATTTTAAAGCTTCAACCCAAGATACTAATTATTTCAGAGTATGATTGTAGATTGATAAGGAATTCTGCATTGATTATCCATTTATGTCTCTGTCCAGTCATCTTTCTAACTAACTTTTACAATTTTACAATGTTTCAATACATTTATTCATTCTTTAATCCATCAACTATGTTTTTAATACTTAAGTAGTACAAGACACTATGCTGAGTAATAAAGGTTCAATTTATTTATCCTTCCTGGAGAAGAGTAGAAGAGGGAACATAAACACTATTATCAAGTAGTTTCAAAGTAGAAAAGGGATTATTTTTTATTCTATGTGACCTCACAGGGAAAAGATATAGTGTGTGTGTGTGTGGGGGGGGGGGCTGCTACCTTGGTAGAGGGATGTTTTTAAAAAAGAAGTTGGATGACTACTTTTCAATTATGCCATATCATAGAATCCTTTTGAGTTTTCATTGGAGTTTATGACTTTAATATCCCTTTTAACTTAATAATGAATAAGTTGGTATTTTTCTGTGAGAGTTTTACATTGATATTTCTAGAAAATTTAACACTAATATTTTTTTTAAATGATCATTAGGGGTAGGAAAGAGAAGTTAATGGAATATCCTTAGGCAGGAGGCAAAACTGACATTTTGTACTTTGTGGTCAATAAGCCATCTGCCAATTATAACATCTGAATTTTAGTACTGTTTAATCCAATAGCTTTACTTTTCTGTGCTGATAATGCTCACTATTGCTTTTTTATTGTCTTTGACTCCTGAAAAGAAACATTTTGGTAAGAGATCTCAAATGTCCAATTTAAACTGTTTCTATTTCCCCCCCTGCCCCTTACCCTCCTTTTTTTTGTGTGTGTAGTGACAACACAGGCCATTGTTATAATCTATGTCTCAGCATCATAATGCAAACTTCTTGACAAGTTAGATCCCAGTAGAAGTTTTAAAATAAAACAGGTTATTGACCTGATTGCCTAATACCCCACAGATTTCTTTTTCTAGGGCTTGGTTCCCATATTATCTTTTGATGTTGCTGCAGAATAGGTGAACATTTGCTACACCAGCCGACTAATTAGGAACAATAATGTCACTGGGGATATCGCAGATCTTCTGCATACTGAATCACTGTGTCCTGAAATATAAAGGGTGGGGTAATGCATCTTATAAATGCCAATTTAGTTAGGTTCTAATCACAGATACTTCATCAACTGACAAAAGAAAAACCTCAGTAGGTGCACCACTTCAAAATCTGGGACAACTTACATGTAATTTCAGGAATCAGCAGGGACACACAGCTGGAGAAAAATAAAAAGCTTGCTGTAATTGAAAATTGCCTTGAAGCTTGTTTGTGATTAAAATGAAGTTCAGTTCCTTGAAATCTTGTTTAGCAATTAAATCTGTTTTACTTAGGCAATGAAATATTGTCTATTGTCCAGGAATGATAAAACTAGTACAGACATGCTTTAGTATTTGATGCTAATTGAACATGTGCAGTCGAGGCAAAAAAAAAAAAAAAGTGTCAGAATCTATAGCCAGGAAGCCAGTGTCTTTCCTTCAAAGTAATCTTGGGTTTATCATGCTCAGTTACACTATCCAACTCATTTTAAAGTTCAGAATATATAGAATCATTAAATTAACAAGGAAAGTTAACAATGATATTTCAGGATGACATACCTGGAAATATAACTTTCCTGGACCTTTTGATCTGTGCATACTTTCCTCTTTTTAAAAATAATTTCCCAAGTGAGTTATTTTGCCCCTACATGCAAATACATCTGTGGCTAATAAAAATAAGTTGTTTTCAACTATCTTTAAAATTTCACTGTTCTACAACTGCTAGGTAGGAGGGAAAAGTGAAAGCAGTTTCTTCTTCTTATAGAAACATGTCAACTTTGATAAATAAATAATAAAATGAAATGCAGGTGGTTCACTTTGAAGCTCTGGGAGCTGCCACTTAGCCTCTATCTTTTGAGTACTATGCTTTTTGACAGTTTTGTTTTTAGTTAATCTTTTTCATTGCTTTACGTTTTATTCATTTTCCTCTATTTTAATCAGTGGAGTTTGTAATAGACACCATTATAAGCAGTTTGCCACTAAATGTTTCCATTCCTTGACATGCATTTTACACTGAAGTTGTCTTAGCAGATTTTCCTTAATTTTTCTCATCTTTTGCAGTTTCATTGCTATGTTCAAGGTTACATAAAACCAAATAAATGTTGATAAAATCTCTCTTACCCTGCACATATCTTTGTCCATTGAATTTAAAGCACTGTTGTATTTTAGAAAGGAAAAAGTCTGGTTTATTTAGGCATGGATGTTAATGTCCTCCTTGAAGAACTGGACTGGGGATATTTCAGATAAACTTTTTGTTCCCATCCTTTTCACTTCCAATAAGGGGAGGTTTCCAGCTGATACATTTGATTACTCTGGCTGACATGCTTGATTGCTCTAATCTAGAGCATAAGGGCCAATTGCCATTCCTTCTGAATTGTAACTATCACTTATCTATGCCTACTGGGTATGCCTCGCCTTGAAAGTCTCAATCCTTTCATAGCTAAGAGAAAAACAAGGAGCCATGAGATGAGCCTTTAGGATTATTTATTGGTTTTCATGAAATTCATAAGAATTAAATTGAATGAATTTGGAGGTATTAAAGTTGAGGGTCAACAAAAGGGCTTTGGAGAGATCTACATTAGACATAGGGAACTTGCAACATATTAAAAATGGCACAAGAAAAATGCCATGACAGTGATGTATGATGGGAAAGAAAGTGTGATGGTCATGTAACAGTGGACAGCCCATGTATTTCATTGGTTGTTATACACTGTCAAGAGAATTAAAGAAATATTCACTCTGCATTGTCTGGAACTAATATAGAAGATTTTGCAACTGGCTGGGAGTGCAAAAATAGAATGCAATCTGCATTGTTGGAAGAACTATTATTATTAGTGAGGTCACATATTAGTGAAGTCACAAATCGACAGAATAACTTTGCAAAATTTAAAGCATTATAAAATGGCAATTATATAAATCATTATTTTTTCAATGCATAGCAAATCAACATGGAAAAGCTAAAGTCAAGTTTATAGATACACTTAACACTGTGACTGTTAGCTCCTTAACACTGATATATTGACTTTACAAAAAAGTGAATATTTTGGAGATAGCTGAAACTGATATGAATGCAAATGTCTAGGAGGATAACTAATTTCCTTATAGAAATGTTCCGGGGCGGCCAGGTAGCACAGCAAGTAAGAGCACCGGCTCCAGTGTTGAGAAGACCTGGAGATCGAATCCCGGGCTCAGACACTTAGCACCCACCCAGAAACACCTGGCCGTGTAACCTTGAGCAAGTTACTTAACCCCAATTGCTTAGGGGTGGCCAGGTGGCTCAGCGAGTAAGAGCACCGGTTCCAGTGTTGGGACGACCTGGAGATCGAATCCTGGGCTCAGACACTCAGCACCACACCCAGAAATAACTGGCTGTGTAACCTTGAGCAAGTTACTTAACCCCAATTGCTTAAAAATAAAAAAATAAAAAAAAAGAAATGTTCCTCACTCCCATCCCCAAGATTTACATTAAAATAAGACACAAATGCCAGTATCATTATGATATTACACATAATATTCAACTTGATTTTGCGTATGATTTTGGAGGAGAGTTTATATTCCAAGTTGCCTTTAATTTATTTTTCACGTTTTCAGTATGTCATGTTTACCTACTGAGATGATACTTTGATACTCTTTTGCTCTCCTTGTTATGTCAAAAGATTCATTTTATTTAAACTTCCATATACAATCCTTATAAATTTTTCAGTGTCATACTATATATCCATTGTTCAATTTCATTATCAATGTGTTTAAATAGGAGAGAATTGAGTTCTTTCAATTTGATTAGATATGTTTTCATATCATTCTTATAGATATACATTAATTCTGATCTTTACTTTGAATAGGTATTGACATGACTGTATAGAGAAAGATGGTTCTGAGATTAGCCCCTCAAAATAATGGAACTTTTCCTGTCCCTTAAAAAATAGTGAATGATTGTGTTGTAATTTATCATCTGCCATTTTCATCGCCTAAGGAAAATAGCAGAGTTTAGTAATTATGATGTTTATATAGGAAGGTTATATATTGTGTTTGACCTCTTTCACTCTTTATTCCTCATCCTTGCTTTCCCTTATATTTAGCAATATTCTCACTTATTCCCACTTTTTCATTTAAGTAAATAAATAAATGAAAGAAAGAAAAAGTGTGATTACTATGTGCCGGGTACTATGCTAAGAGCTGGTGGTACAAATAGAAAATAAAGACAGGGGGATGGCTAGTTGGTGCAGTGAACAGAGTACCAGCCCTGGAGTCTGGAGTACCTGAGTTTGAATCTGGCCTCAGACACTTGACACACTTACTAGCCATGTGACCTTAGGCAAATCATTTAACCCCAATTATCCTGCCTTTCCCCTCTAAAAAGCAGGAAAAAAAAAAAAAGAAAATAAAGACAGTTATGCCCTCAAGGAGCTAACATTCAAATGGAGATATAACAAACATGGAAGGGTTTCAACAGAAAGTTAAATGCTTATTATGGTACAGTAACAAAGTGGAAGATAATATCTATTCTTTCATCTCAATTCTACTGATAAAATTGATCAGATTATAATGTTAAAGTATTAGGTAGAGTCAAAGATTTTGGTGACAATAACATTCTTTTCTAAGTTTTCAGTATCTAAGCCTGCAGTAACAGTCAGAGCAATTGACAGAGTACATTTCCATAGGGGTTGCTTCCCAGGATTATGGCAGTGGACACCAGGAAGCATTGCTATTTCAAAAGCTCATGGGCTTTCTCCACCCATTGGGTCATGAGGAGAGGTAGCAGTGATGGTTTAACTTGCATAATACATTCAGCTTCTTCCTCAAGGTGCTCTGCTGCTTCCAATAGGGCTAAATATCCCAATTTAAGCTGATTTAATTTGCAGGATTATATTCCATTTTTTCAAGAATTTCTCTATTCTTCATTTCTGTAATATATTTTATTAAATAATCTTCAAATAATTTTGTAGTAATCTTATTTTTTTTTATAAATACCTATCATAAACACAGTGATATAAGATGACAGAATATCCATATGATGTTTTTACTTTCTGCCTTTGGGCAGAAAGTAAAACCAACTCTGCCAGCATCTTCCTGTGCTTTTCCAAGGTATGGATACAAGCTAGCCTTTCATTTACCTATAACTTAACTCCTTTCTTCTGGTTGACTTAACAGTGAAAATGCCAAGATTGGCACCATTCAGCTTCTCCAATAGTCTATCTATTAATTTGCCATTAAATAAGTACCCTTGGAGTACCAAGAGCCACAAGAAAGCTTATATAGACTGTTTTAACATTTTGGTTATTAGTACTCATATATTAAAATACTGACATTGCAAAAAGTGAGTATTTTGGAGGTAGGGGCTGAAACTGATATAAATCTAAAGGACTAAGAGGACAGCTAATGATTTTCTTGAGAATTGTTCCTCATTTTTACCCTCAACTCTGTCATTAAAATAAAAAAAAATCCCCACAAATTCCAAGCATTAAATATTCTGCCTCTGGATCAATGTTTAGATGTTTCACATTGGCATTTCACAAAAGGATTCTGTGAAAACATTTAGGTTTAGGAAGAAAATCAGAAGAGTAATTATTCATAGTGAATTTTTTGAGAGCAAATTCAAATGTAATTAACATGCTAAACTAGTTTGTGCTTTGTAATACTGTAACCATGGCTAATTAATTTCATTAACTCAAGTACTATGCTAGGGAAGTCAAAGTCAAGAGTTCAGTCCCTATTTAGGCCACTTTTTGTGCTTCTGTCCCATCTCAAAAACATCTTGCAGAATCATAATCTTGGTTACAAAGGGGATAGATTAGCTCAAATCTTTCAAGGACGTTGGAGATATACTTTGAATGACTTATTCTGCCTATGTGATGTCAAGATTATCATCTTGATTTACAAAGGACAAAACCTTATTCTACATATGAAAGCAAATTTATTGCCAATGAGATTCTACTTCATATTTTCAGTCCAAAGATTGGTCAGTAAAAGAGAATAATGCAAAATAGCAAAACTTTCAAATGGAAAAGGCTAAGCAAGCAAAGGATTTTCTTTTGTATAACACTAATGCAGGGGGAGGGGGAATAAAACCATTGATGATGAGTAATCCTGCATGATTCAAGTCTTCATTGAAAAACATTTTTTACTAACATACTTTTTTTTTTCTGAAATAAGGAAACATGGAGGAATTGAACAAATTTTAAAGGATGGTTAAAGTCTTTAAATTTAACAATAAAAATGAAAATAGGTAGTTTGTGACTAGTAGAAAATGTCACTCTCCAAATACTAATGAAACACCGTGGATTTCTAGATATGTTTTTTTAATTGAGTTCAAAAGTACAATTTAAAAAGATATATAGTAAATATAGTATATACACATATATGTATACACATATGTGTGTATAAAGACAGAGAGAGAGATAGAAAAAGAGTTTTTTTTTAATTTATCTCTGCAGAACTGTGTTGAGAATTTGTATATTCAATATTGGATATAACATGTATGCAGTACAATTTGATAATTTTGGGGGCAGAAAATGATAGAACCAATTGGACAAAAAGGGTACAAACAGACATGTCATCAGAAATGATTTTAAAGAATATTTCAGTAGAGGGAAAGGAAACAATTATCCCCTCAGAACCTTAATGTCTTCCAGAATAATAGGAAAAAACCATAGAGAAATCCCTGGTGTAATTTTGTTATATTTTTATATCTTAAGAGGGGAAAAAAATCAGAAAATGGTGTTATGTCGAAAAATTAAGATAAACTGAGGCACAAAGTTCTGAACATATTTAATTTCTGATAATGCTACCGATTACCAATAAAGGGGATTTCTTGACTACTCAGTCAGTCAAAAGACCACAACATAGTATTTACTAGCCTTCATATAGTTTTGGGAAGTACAAGAGAACAAAGAATAGGAAATATCAGAAATGGAAAACAATATGATTGATTAGAAGTCTGAAGTATCATAGATGATTGAAAACAATATGATTTCCTAGATATTTGGGTCTAGCAACAACCCTGCTGTCAGGAAATGTTGATTTAAAGAATCCATCTGCTCATTAGCTGAATAGAGATAATAGAATTCTTGGCACCTATCACCAGCATTCTATAAGGCTTGTTAATAAGATAACAGATTTCCCTTAATTTTACATCGGCATGCAAATCTGTATAGAGATAACATATTTCTTTGAATTAAGGTGATTTATAGGAAAACTGAATGTTAAACTAATTCACAAAAGGAAAATTGAACTTCTGGGCTTTTGAACTTATGAACTTAACTCAGAGACAAAGCAAAGAAATAAAAAACCTATGGCTTAGGCAGTTACAGCATAGAATCACTTAGAGAATGGAACCAAATATAAATTACAAAATCATTCCACAGAATATATTAAAGAAGAAAGAAGGCAGATTGCAGTGGGACATGTTATTTCGAATGACTGGAATATTTAAGAAAAAGGAGATATGAACACGGAAGAAATGGTATGAGGAGCAGACTAAGCACATAGATGGTTTGTAGTAGAAATACGTTAATCTCTATAGGGAATCAGTTGGGGTAGGAGAGAGAAAAAGTAAACTAAGAGTTAAGGGAGATTCAGGGAGGGATTAATAATAAGTAAAATCAAAATCAGTAGGTAAATCATGAAGAA
Organism: Petaurus breviceps papuanus; assembly: GCF_028583685.1. Classification (NCBI taxonomy): domain Eukaryota; kingdom Metazoa; phylum Chordata; class Mammalia; order Diprotodontia; family Petauridae; genus Petaurus; species Petaurus breviceps. Next base: position 6,824,434 of record NW_027185698.1, read on the forward strand.
GATAATAATAGGAAAGAAAGAAAGTCTGTGGACTGGTTATTGGATCCTGGGCAGGGGAAAGTAAAGAGGAGTAAATGGAAGGGGTAATCAGAAGCAAACGCTTTGGGAAAAAGCAAAAGCGAGGGATGGGGCCAAAGAAATAAACGGGGCATGGGATAGGATGGAGGGAAATACAGTCTGTCTTTTACAAAATGGCTATTATGGATATGTTTTGAATGATTACACATATATAACCTACGTTGAATTGGTTGCCTTCTCAATGAGGATGGTGGCGAGGGTGGAAGGGAGAGAATTGGGAACTCAATGTTTTAAAAGTGAAGGTTAAAATTTTTTTCCCACAAGCAACTGGGAAATAAGATATACAGGCAATGGGGGACCAATATCAATCTTGCCCTACAGGAAAACAGAAAGGAGGGGGATAAGAGAAGGGCTTGGGGGTAGGGGTGGGAGGTGATAGAAAGTAAAAGTATAATCAGAATGTGGCCGTCTTGGGGTGGGGGGAGTGGAGAGATGGGGAGAAAATTTGGAACTCAAAATCTTGTGGAAGTGAATGTTGAAAACTAGAAGTAAATTGGTTAATAAAAAAATAAGAAAAGAGGAGTAATACATAAAATTTAAGTTAGTAGTGTTGAATACCACAAACCTGGAAAAAAAAAACTTACTAGAAGATAATAAGATGGTGAGGGCTTGAATATTTTTTATAAGTTAGAGATGATAGATATATACAATTACTGAATAGAAATCAAAAGTAGTTTTCTAAGTAGTTTCTAAGTATGGCATTTTTAGAAAAATTAAACACATAGTAGGGGTTAAAGTCTCATGAATAAATTCAGAAAATCAGGACTACTATAGTATATAGATCATTTTCTTGTCACAATGACATAACTTTTATGCAATGAAAGACACTTGAAGAAATTATTAAAATTTAATTTGAGATTAAATAAACAAATCTTCAATAATCCATGAATCAAAAAACAAGTTACAGAAATGATTGAAAAGATTATCAAAGAAAATTAAAACAATGATGTAATATAACAAAACCTATTAGCATGCAGCCAAAACAATCTTGAGGAGAAAATATACCTCATGATGCCTCATCAGGAAAAAAAAAACCAAAAAAAAAAAAAAAAAAAAACATATCAATGAATTTCTCATCAAATATAATACAGCCTTTAACTACAAAAATGACAAAATAATAAGAAAAATAAATGCCAGAACAGAAGCTATTTTAATGTATATTTAATATTCAAGATGCTAACTAAAACTTATAGTGAAGTAAAAATATATTTAGTATTGCAAATGTCTTCTTATAAACATGTCCTTTCAACATCCCAAGTGAATATGAAATCTCTAGAGCTCTACATTTTCAAAAAAAGTGGAATGTACTAAAAATTGATTAAGACACAACTTAATATTAAACCAATAATTAAATGTGAAAATGGTAAGATTATTTTTAGAAATCTGTACAAAATATAATACCTTTACCTATTTTGATCTATACTACCATAAATATGTTAAAGCAAAATGAACTAGAAAAATAAGAATGAGATAAACTAGAATCAAATCAATTTAACTTTAGGCCTTCCACATCCACTTGTCTGTCCCTCATCAAAAGAGTATAAATGTAGTGTGAAGATGAAGATCTGAGTATGTTTGAGACCACATCTCCATAGTGAATATAAAAACTAGCAACTAGTTATGCAGTCTAAAATCCTTACATTCAAGGCTCTTTAAAACCAGGGATATCTTGATGCTACCAAACTTACCTCACATTGCTCCCCTACTTATGCACTATGCTTCAATCAAACTGTACTATTTGCTGTCTAATATGCATGTAATGTTGCCAATATTTATGAATTCCCCTGCTGTTCCCTTTGGCTGAAATGCCTCTCCTTCCCTTAATATCTTCTGAGATGTTTTCTTTCTTCAAGATTCAGCAAAAATCAACTGAATAACCTCATATTCTTTGAAAACTTCCAAAATTCTCTCAGTGTGAAATAATCTTTAATTTCTCCAGATCTTGAAAAGCAACATACACCTACATTAGACTCATTATATTTTACTGTGCACTTTTATGCTTAATTCATATAATTACTTTGTCTAACAAATATCCTTTGAATACGTCAGTGAATGAACTAAAAGTATGTTACTTAAATCCAGTATTTTATTTTTTTTAAATTTATTTATTTTGACTCCCCTCTTCACATGATATTTTATACCTCACTCATTGTAGGAAGCATAACATTTATACAATTGGCTGGTAACCCCAAGGCCTAGGTCAAAACATACCCTTATCCTTTTGTTATGTGAACGTAAAGTATGTAATGGCTCTACTACGGGTTAGAACTTCCTTTCTTCACAGGGGATCGGGGCAATGGAGTTACAGCTAATTAAAAGGATTTCGGAGGGTCAGAGCTACCTGACATACCAGTGATTTTTGAGAGTTATCTCTAGACAAACTTAGAGATGCCAGGAACCACAGAACCAGCCTCGATGAGCTCAAGGGCAACCTTGAGCAACAGCTGAAGACTCAGAGCATTGCTCAGGAATTTCTAAACATCCTGCTCTCTGGTTTATTGTGTCTTCATGCATCCCCTTCCCTTTAATCCTCAATTCCTGCTAAAAAGCTTTAAAATAAATAATATTAATGATAAATAGTAATAATGCTTTTAATATCTCACCCATCTCCACACCCCTTTTGAGCAGTTGGGAGCTCTCTGATTCTGCTTTCTTGCAAGTTCTTCTCAGATAATAAGTGCTTTTGTAATCTCAGGTAAGACTCTCCTTTAGAGTCCCTTTATACACACACATTATTTTTAACTTCATAACTTCCATCTTTTCCTATAACATACTCCTCCCTCATCTCTACCTCATAAAATCTGTGACATCATTTTGGATGTTTTCTGGTCCCTCCTAGTTGCTAGTAGCCCCTTCCCCTTTTCCTGATACATTATATTTAACTTATTTTTAATTATTTTATATGTGTTCCATATGTTCTCCCCTCTAAGTTCCTTGAGAGAATGGTCTGTTTAATTTCTTTTTTAAAAAAATTCATATATCTAATTCATAGCACAGTGTCTGACATAGTAGGCATTTAATAAAATGTTTCTTGATTAGTTGTTTGAAACATAGATTCTAAGGATTTTAGATATGGAAGGAAACTCATCTGGTGGAGCCCACTGTCTAGTGCAGAAATCGAAAACACACTATCCTTAAATTGAATTTGTGAAGATTTAAACTGTGTGCATGTGTGTGTGTTTGGGGTAGTGTGTGTGTGTGTGTGTTAGGGAAGGCAATGTTTTTTGTAGTAGTGATGGATACAAATGGTCTTTCTAATTTAGAAGTTAAACTGTGATGAATGGTATTTATAATTATTATAACTGAAATGATAGAAAAGAAGATTCCATCCATTTAATTACAATTTGCTTTGGTTTCCTTCTTAACAGCAAAAATCTAACTTTTAGCATGGGCATGATATAGCTTTCAGTGTGGTTATTTTAGATGTTCAATAGTGATGATTTTTGCAGGAAGTAAAAATCCCAGAAGCAAGAAAGCAGATCAATCTGCTTTAATGATTCCACTGATGACAGTTACATAAGGCCAAAAAGTATTACTTTGTTTAATTCTTTAAGGGAGGGGGGAAGGGAATGGCTTTATCATTGAATGTTGCCATGTTAAAAACACCTGTTTTGTGTAAAGAAAAGCTACATGATATTAATACATAGTATCAATGTCATCCCCCCCCCCATCTCAAAGTATTTTTAGAATCAATTTTTAAAAATGAATATAGTCTTTTCATCTGGGTACTACAGAATATTTGTTCCATTTTTTAATATTTAGAATAAAATTATATTTTTTTCTAATGAGATAGGAAAAAAATCCTTTAGAAAGGAAAAACTATTTTGGACCAAATCAGCCTCTTAATTGTTCTAGATATTTCTGCAAACCTAGATATTAACTATCTATAAAAATACAGTGTTTGTCTTTAAAAGTCAGATCAAGGTTGTTTAAATGACAAGAGCTTAGAACTTAGATTCAGAAGTTCTAGATTCAAGTCTGAACCATGACACATGCCAGTTGATTGAACCTGAGAAACCTCACCTCTGGGCATAATAAAATAAATAAATGATCAAATCAATGAATAGATAGATAAGGGAATGAATGAATAAACACATGCATATACACATACATATATACATAACCATACATATAATATATATATGTAATTTATGTGATACAAACTTACATGGTTTTGATAATTGGATGAAACATAATTTTTAATAAATTGATAATGATTTTTTATGATTGAGCTATTTATTTGTGTAGCTCACTAGACTGATAATTAATGTTAACACTTGTATTCCTAGTTAATTTAAGGTGTCTCTGTTTTGTCCTCTGAATGTTAGAGGAATAAGATATTTCAAAGCAAGACATAGATGCTCTTATGCCATTCCTTATTAACAACACTTTATAAAGTGGAGTATCCCATTAAAGAGTCAAGCAAGAACCTCAGCCAATATATTACCTGGAAGTTGAACAATGAAGGAATGCTACATTCTCACGATTGGTAGTGTGTGCCTTTGCCACCTTAATTTCGATAGCAGAGTATTGTGAAAGACTCACTTGTCACAAATAAAGAATATAAGGTAGATTTACTTTACTTGCAAAAATACAGTTGTTGACCAGATATCAAGCATTTTTCATGTTAGTCCTGGTTGTGTACTAGGCTCCCTATACTTTCTCCCTTCTTTCTCAGAGGGGAAGGATGACATACTGTCAGGTCTGCGTAAGCAAAGGGCCTCACATTTTGCAAGTGTTTATATGGTCATAGGACTACCAAGCATTATTTAATCACTAAAAAGCCTTCCAGTACACCTGAAAGGGAGAATGTTTCATTCTCTAGCTGTTTAAGTGGCAGAGGTTATTGGTCAGTAGCATCCCTTAGTTCTTATGAATATCAAAGTTTTACCTGCACTATAGGTCAAGCCTAGGTCATTTGAAATCATATCTATCCCAGAGGACCTTTTCTTTCCCTTGCAATATATATGTCTATATATCTAGGCCCTTGTAAGTGTGAATAATGAATTCCCCTGAAGTGATCACATTATTCAAAATCATTGGACTGGAGCCAATTACCATATTTTACATAATTATAGTTTCAAATGGTGCAAATTTGAATACATGTGACCATTTCAGTTGATTTTTTTTATTCATACTAATTGGGATCTAGCTACCTTGGCATAGCATACCTTACCTGCACAGGGTGACACAATTAGCATCAGAGGTAAAATCTTGCTTAGAAGAACAGAAAGCTATTCTAAGTGACTAGATAATACATTTAAAGCTGGAATGGAATTTAGAGTTTGTCTAGTCCATTCCCCTCATTTTACAGATATGGAAACTGAGCCTTGGTGAGAGATTTAATGACTTTGGCCAGGACATCAGGGAATAAAAAAGCCAAGATTTGAACATAGGTTTTTAAAAGAGAAATCAAGCACTCTTTCCCCTGTGTCAGGTGTGAAGAAAATAAGGTCTAGACTAGGGTGATTGGAGTAGGAATGAAAAGGCAGAGACAGAAGAGAGAGCTCCTGAAGAAGTAGCTTTACAAATAACATCCTAACCATTAGAGTAACTCAAAAATAGAATAAACTGTCTGAGGATGTTGTGGATTTCCCCTCACTGAAGGTTTTCAAAAACTGTATGTATGACCACTTGTTAGGGATGTTGTAGGTGGGACGCATTCATCAGTTGGGCTAGTCTTCTATTGTTCCTTAAAATTTTGATAATCTGGGAGTCTTTGAAAGTAGAATTTATATCACGTGGTGATGACTGTTACAGTGGGATTATTCTCCTGGTCCTGTTCACTTTGCATTAGTGCATAGAAATCTTCCCAAGTTTTTCTGAAACTATTTTAAGGGTAAAAATTGAATTGTTAGCTTTTATAGAGTAATAAGGTATCTCACCCCGAGAGAGAAGGGTGAGTTTGTGTGAAAGAGCTATGGAAGAAAGGAAATAAATAGAAGCAAATAGCCATCAGTAAATTATGATTAAAATTATGAGAAACAGCAATCTATGCATAAAATCCAGAGTTCTTAGCATTCACTCAGTATTTAATTCCTTTGCATTCTGGTTTTTATGTGCTAAGAGTTAGTGATGTGGAAAGTGTTGAGCAGGTTAGACATCAGGACTTCTGGTGAATTTAAAAGTTTTAAAATAATCATCATGAGAAATATAATTGGAGTCAATAAGAGATAAATACAAGGAAAGTAAAGGAGTAATAAAGTTCCTAACTTATATTTGATAGGAGAAATTTCTCATGGGTCAAATTAATCATCTAGTGATTTTTTTTCAGCAAAATTAAACTTGAAAATGGAAAGTGGGAGGGGGACATAGAATGATGATGAGGATTACCAAAGGATAGAGATTGTCAAGGCAGGTGAGGTGTGAGGTTAAGACGACTACTTTTTCAGTGCTAGAGAAAGTTCTCATTCTCTCTCTCTCTCTCTCTCTCTCTCTCTCTCTCTCTC